>NC_057865.1:81778434-82078434 GCF_019393635.1 Dromiciops gliroides | reverse complement strand
ATCCAAAAGTCAACAAACAAGGATAATTTCACTGGGCAGATAGTGGCACGAAGCCACAGAAATCTGGTTGCAATCAATAATTATTTTGAATGATCAAACTCAAGCTACTACTATTTTCTAATTAAAAACAGAGTTTCTAAGTCATTTAAAGCTATTTGGGTCTTAAGTTAAGCCCCTATCTGTGAAGGCAGCATGAAGTCATCTATAGGGGGTTGACCCTGAAGTCAAGAAGATGAGTTCACATTTTATCTTTGACACATATAAATTTTGTGATGAAAGAGAAATCACCCAATCTCTCAACCTCCTCAGACTATTTTCTCTAAGACATTAAGTTAGAGAAAAGTTGCTTGTATGTCTTAGTAGAGGGAGTTTCTTTACCAAGGAAATCAGTGGTTTGGATTACTCTCCCCCTCTTCCAATTAACTCATTATATCAGATCATAACTTTATGCCTCAGCCTTATTTTTGCCAAGTTTGGGTATCAAAGGCACATTGACTTAGTAAAAGTGGTAACTTACCATTTTCCTCTCTGTTTGGAACCCATCCACATAATTTTAAAGAGGCAGCAAGATGACACAATAGATACAGTATAAGCCTTGGAATAAGGAACACCTTAATTCAAATCTTGCCTCAGATACTTAATAACTGTGTGACCCTGGACAATTCACTTAACTTCCCTCTGTCTCAGTTTCCTACCTTGTAAAATGGCATAATAATACATATCTCATAGAGTTATTGTAGGGATCAAATGAGTTAATAGATATAAAGTATTTTACAGACTTTAGAGTACTATAGAAATGCTAGCAATTAATAGTAATAATAAAAGTTTGGAAGAACTCTTTGGTCCTAATACACATAATTAAAGCTCAGAATATCCATGGCTATAAATTACAGACAAGTTGACTATTTGTATTGGTGGAGGAAGTTTCCACATTGGGAATTCTTTATGGATAAATCATGGTTTTGAACCTCTTCCTCACTCTTCCCAAAAGAAAAAGAATCAGACCCCCGGAAGAGATGTTTGTAGAATTTTCACATATACACACGTTAACTGGAAAGTAAAAAAAATTGTTCATAATGAAATAGTTATTCATGAGACTATCCTGCCTGTCAGATTCTCTGAAGGTAAGTAAAACTTCATGTTGGGCTCTTAGAAGTTGGTGGGTTTCTTCAGAAATCTGGATTATAGTCATAGTATATTAATCCTTTGTAGAGGGGATTACCCTATTAATTTGTGAACTCTTATTAAGCACATACAAGGCATGGTGCTAGGTTCCAGGGATACAAACATAAAAACAATGTCATCACTGGCATCAAGGAGCTCATAAGCAAGAAGAGTTAAGCTATGTGTACAGACAATAAAGTGCCATATAATAAATTTCAGGAAGCAATGGCTAAAGAAACTGTGGTATATACATGTAATGAAATGTTACTGCAACCTAAGAAACTACTAATATAAGGAATTCAGAGAATCATGGGAACACTGTATTAACTAATTCAGAGTGAAGTCAAGGGAAGCAGGGAAACAATATTTGTAATGGCTACAGTAATGCAAATGAAAAAAAAACAAACAAACAAAGCCAAACACTGTAACTATGGAGACCAATATTGGCTCTGCAGAAGTGATGGGTTTTCCTTCTTGGGTTGGAGAAGTTGGGAATTACAGGTATATAATATTGCATACACTGTCACATACAGTCATTATGTTGACTTGTTTGACTTAACTGTTTGTTTTTTGTTTTTATTTCCGGGGGAAACTCCCTGAGATGGAGGGAGATAGTAAGAAATTTGTCATGACTGAAAGACAGTCATGAAGGGTAGGCACTTGAGATAGGATTGGAAAGGACAGTTTCAATCAGATGATAGAGGACTTTGAATACCAGCATAAGAAGTTTATACTTGATTTGGTTAGCAGTGGGGAGCTAGTGAAGATTTCTGAGCATGTGAGTGACTGGATTAGCACTGCGTATATTTTTTTTTAAAGTTTGCTTTGACAGTGGCATGGAGGATGGATTGGAGAGGCAGATACTGGGGTCAGGGAAGCCAGTTAAGACACCATAACAAGTTGTCCAGCTTGACCTAGTACAGTTGAAGTGGGAAGCAGAATAGGAGTCACTCCATGACTCCAAAAAGTTCCCAATGTCTTAGACATATTTTTAAAAAGACTTTCTACAAAGCACAACAAGGGAAAGGTGGAGGAATCTGTTATTGCATTTAATAACAGATGAAAAGGATGTTTCAAAAGTTGCAAAGGTTCAAACATTCCTTAACATAAACCCTAGGACACTCAGCCTTTTCATCTCAGCCTCCTGCTGTCTTATTTGCTGCCTGTTCTTGGCCTAATTTATTAACTCACTTTTAATTCCCTGAAAATGAATTGGACTGAATAGGACCATTATTGTTCTAAGTCACTTTCCACCACTACTACCCTAAATTGACTGCTCTAGCCCTAATGGACGCCATAGCCTAGGACTTGGACCAATCATTTAAATCTATTTACCTTCAACTTTATTTTCACAGAAAAGTAGAATTTGAGAATTGTAAGCGATCTCAGGTGCTAGCCACCCTGATCGACTGACTTCAGCTTGGAAAAGTATCTCCTATCCTGTTCCTGCCCCCCCCCCAACTCCCAGTGAGAAAACATCTTCCCTATCTTAGACTACAGTTAACACCCCCCACCCCTCTCCAGAGGACCCCAAATTTTCAGTTTCAGACTTGGACACCTCTCATCCCTTATCTCAATAGCTCTGCCCTCTGGACTCACTCTGTCTGTCTGTCTCTTTCTCTCTCTCTCTCCTCTTGAATTACTTTGCTTCACCTGGAAAAAAACTAACAACCACAATAACAATAATTGCATCTTTCCCCTATAACTCAGCCTGAGATGAACCTTTGTCCCTGTGACCTGGTACTTCAGGCCTCTCTCTGCCTGGGATGGTACCCTCCTAGCATGGCTGGACTAAATCTGTTTTGTATGCATGATCCGAGTCCCAGTATAGAACTCTGCTCCTACTCATTGCTTTCAAATGACCAGACAAACCCAGTAAATAAAAGTTGAATAGCTTTTCTTTTTCTTTGCTAGGCATCTCGCTAGATGTGCCTCCACTCTGGGCGACTAGTCTTGGACCTTGGCCTTAACTGTTCTCCCTGGGGACTGGAGCTGGAAGATCATACCTAATTCTTCTAGTGTTCTCTGCAGCTGTGTTATACCTAGTTATTATCCCCACTTCAGGATATCTCCAATCTATCTCCTTAATAATATCCTTTTGGCTTCTGCTTACATACAAGATATCATCGATGGTGCTGCACCCTATTTAAACCTGCTATAGTCTCTGCATTACTCTCTGCCTGACCTGCAATTTTGATTCTTCAGAGACTGTAATATTACATTATTTGCAGCCATATAGAACTACCCATATTAAAAAGGTTGGATTTTTTTAATATGTGCAGGAGTAGCTTACATTCATTGAAATAAAATCTAGGCTGTTTTTCCCCCTCCTATTTATCTCTGGACCCTCAATGCCCACTCACAGTGTCCCAAACACTTTTAAAATTGTGTCACCTCATGAAATTATTATCAAGAAAGCCAGCTGGGTTGCACAATGGTTAGAGCACTACACTTATGGTTAGAAAAACAGAGTTCAAATTTGACTTCAGACACCAACTGTGTGACTCCAAGTAAATCACTTAAACTCTGCCTCAGTTTCCTCATTGTAAAATGGCAATAATAATATCCCCTACCTCCTGATTGTTTTGAGGGTAAAATGAGTTAATATTTATAAATTGCTTTACAAACTTTGAAGTTTTTTGTTTTGTTTTGGTTTTTTGTAGGGCAATGAGGGTTAAGTGACTTGCCCAGGGTCACACAGGTAGTAAGTGTCAAATGTCTTGAGACCAGATTTGAACTCAGGTCCTCCTGAATCCAGGGCTGGTGCTTTATCCACTGCACCACCTAGCTTCCCCCAAGTAGCTTACATTCCATTTCAGTTACATCTAACTCTTCTTGGCAAAGATACTGGAGTGGTGTGCCGTTTCCTTCACCAACTCATCTTACAGAAAAGAAAAGCAAGGCAAACAGGGTTAAGTGACTTGCCTGGGGTCATATAGCTAGCAAGTGTCTGAGGCTGTATTTGAACTCATTGAGATGACTCTTCTTGATTCAAAGCCCACCTAGCCACCTAGCACCTTTGTAATGGGGGAAGATAACATATAAAAAGGAGCCAAAAAGGGAAAAAACACAGTGAGGAAATGGAGGTTCTTGGTATAGGGGCATGGTTGAGAAATCCCTGTAGAGAGTCAGAATGGAGAAGAATGGAGGCATGGGTGGCCAAAGCCTCTGTCTTAAAATGGAGTTTCTGGGAATAAGCAGGAGAAGCCTTGGGGGCAGAGGGGACTTCCAATAGGAGAAGTAGTCCAGGGGTAGACTGAGTTTCCAGGGTGAAGAGGTTTCTATAGGATGTTAGACAAATTCCTATGGAGAATCAAGAGTACATATGAGCTGTTATCATCATTCTCATCCTCATCAATGATGTCACTGTACCCCCCAGATGGCAAATGTGGCTGAATTATGACATAAATTACAAGTACCCGGTCACTCCAAGAATCTGATTTCATCTTGATGGCTATACCCTCCACCAAAGATGATTCAATCCCTCAATGACCATGTAGATGGTATTTGAAGGTTTCTATGGTTGAAAAAGTATCATCAGTCTGAAGTTACTGTGGTGCTGGGCCTCTCCAAACTTAGTCAGGCAAGTCCCCAGATGATAGACCCGCTGCTCATCATGAAGTTGATACTTGAAGCCACAAAATGCACGCTAAATAAAACCTGGTATCAACTGCAGCAAGTTGTGGAAAGAAGCCTGGAACTGGAGACAGAGGATCAACATTTAAATCCTGTCTCTGCCTCCTGCTATCTCTATGACCTTGTGTAATAAGCTTTACTTTTCTGTTTCTCAGATCCTTCATTCGAAAAGTTGGATTTGTCAATCTAAGATCCCTTCCAGTTCTAAGTATATGATGTTATGAACCTATGTTTGAAACACACAGTTCTAAAATACCATAAGCTAGAAGAAATGGTGGGTGGTTAGTATTTTGGTTTGTTCAGTCATCTATTTCAGCACAGGTTAAGAAACAACCGAAGAGTGGGGCAGCTAGGTGGTGCAGTGGATAGAGCACTGGTCCTGGAGTCAGGAGTACCTGAGTTCAAATCCAGCCTCAGACACTTAGCACTTACTAGCTGTGTGACCCTGGCCAAGTCACTTAACCCCAATTGCCTCACTAAAAAAAAAAGAAAGAAAGAAAGAAAGAAACAACCTAAGAGAAGGTACTTGTAATTAAGACAGTCTCTTACAAATGTGGCACTAGGTGTCCTTGTTAAGCATGAAGGAGCAGTGCTCATGTCTCCAGCAGTACTATGTCTTCTATTGGCTCAGTCTTCCAGAGGAAACTAAGTGCGATCCAAATTGAAGTTTTAAGGTCCTGCTTAGGGTCATAGGGTCATTTATAAAATGAAACTGTAACTTATTAGCCCCTAAGGAGGTCTTTTAATCTCTCATGACAGAACTATATAGTTCTTTCCTAGTCTGTGAAATAAAAGAACAAACAAAAACCTTCAAAGCGATCCCCCACCCCCACCCCATGTACACTCTGATCTCAAGTTTAAACATGCTTACAAGCAGAGGGAACAAATTCATTTACAAAAGAGAATCAAGGGGGCAACTTGGTGGCACAGTGGATAAAGTGGTGGCCCTGGATTCAGGAGGACCTGAGTTCAAATCCGGCCTCAGACACTTGACACTTACTACCCGTGTGACCCTGGGCAAGTCATTTATCCCTCATTGTCCCGCAAAAAAAAAAAAAAAAGACAGAGAATCAAACTTTCATGCTACCATCAGCCATAGAGGATAGAACAATAGAATATATTTCAGCACTTCTAAAATGGACAGAGGGAATAGAGGAGGGGAGAAAGAAAATGTCCTTCAATTGGTTGGCTTCAGAGCTAAGGGGAAGAAAGTAGAGAGGATAAATTTACTCAGTCCAACTAGCACTGTGATGCAGGCATAATCAGGCAAACAACAAATTTTGTCTTGGTAGATTACTTCTTAAACAGGTCAACAAGCAAAGACAAAGCTTTTAACTAATCACAATTTTATACAATTTGAGATAGCAGTGCCCTTCATTTGCATACTCTTTTTTTTTTTTTTTGGTGAGGCGATTGGGGTTAAGTGACTTGCCCAGAGTCACACAGCTAGTGTACCACCTAGCTACCCCTAAATATGTTTTGGGGTTTTTTGTTTTTGTTTTTGCAGGGCAATGAAGGTTAAGTGACTTGCCCAGGGTCACACAGCTAGTTAAGTGTCAAGTGTCTGAGGCTGGATTTGAACTCAGGTACTCCTGAATTTAGGGCCAGTGCTTTATCCACTGTGCCACCTAGCTGCCCCCCCCCCTTCATTTTCAATAAGCTCACTACTGTCCTGCATCTGGAGGGCAAAAGTTTCCAGGCTTTCCCAAGTCTCATTGGTCTCTCACCTCCTGTGATCCTTCAAGTTTCTTCTTCCATTAAAAAAAAAAAAACTACATTTACCATCACCATCACACTTCTCCCCTGCTTCACCCCCCACCCCTACCCCCACAATCACACTCAGTTATACAAAGTCACAGAAATGGAATAATAGTTTATATCTGTGCTGTGATAAGCTCTATTGGACCAGATTCATAACTAAGGTGAGGCCACTTGAGCTTTCACCTAAGGTACCAAAATTTAGAGGGTGTTTATCGCACATATAGTCTTTTAGCAGGCAGAAACAGCCAATACTAGCACCTGGTTAGCAAAAAAGTAAATTAAACAGTAAGATACAAAGTGGCACTTCCTTCCCACACTAGTGGCATCCCTGGTGAGATTTCTCCAGGCTCAGTAACACTCTGCTTCTTTCCCCAACAATGAAAACAGAATAGCACGAGCTATTTCCCATAATTGGGACTTGTGTCATGAGGTTCTCTTTCTTCCATCACCCACCAATGGAGTCTTACCTCTTATACCAAATGGCTCTGAGATGTATTTTTATACTTCCCTACAAATAGGATAATGAATTCTTATAGAGTTATTATATTTTAAAATTATAAAGAAATATTAATTTCTAAAGGAACTTGTTTAAACAAAATGCTTTTTCTTCCCTGGAGTTGCTTTTGTTCTGGAGCCTAATCTCCTCATTGTTAATTACCTAGGTGGGACTTTCATTTTATGAGGGTCCCTGGCCATGCTAATTTCATTATTGATCAACTCACTCTCTAGGTTTTTCCACCTTTTTTAAAACAATAAATATTTTTATTTATACTTTTGAGTTCCAAATTTTATCCCTCTTTCCCTCCATCCTCTCTTCCCTCCAAGAGGCAGTAAGCAATCAGATACAGGTTATACATGTACAATTATGTAAAAATATTACCATATTAGTCTTTTTGTACAAGAAAACTTGAATAAAAGAAAAAAATGAAAGTGAAAACGGCATGCTTCAGTATGTTTTCAATCAATATCAGTTCTTTTTTTGGAGGTGGATAGTATGCTTCATCATTAGTCCTTTGAGATTATCTTGGATAATTGTCTTACTGAGAATAGTTAAGTTATTCATAATTCTTAATCAAACAATATTGCTGTCTCTGTGTACAATGTTCTCTTGGTTCTGTTAACTTCATTATACATCAGTTCACACAACCAGACCTTCTGAAGTCATCCTGCTTGTCATTTCTTATAGCATAATAATATTCCATCACCATCATATGCCACAGCTGTTTTTCTACTTTCTTACAAATTGTCACTATACAAGTATCTTATCATCCACAACTTCCACATTTTGGTCTTCCCTTTATGCATTGTATTCCTCTATTAGAATATAAGCTCCTTGAATGTATGGTCTGTCTTTTTTGCTTATATTTGGGCTTAGCGCTGTGTCTAGAACATAATAAAGGCATAATAAATGCTTTATCTATCTATTGGATAAATTGTAGGGAATTTTATTAAAGGTGTTTAATGCTTTCAAACCAAGGATTATTGGGTCACAAAAATAAAATTTCCTGTGCTAGGAATGAATGTTCAAAGACTATGAACAATTTTAAGGGACACATTCTTGACCATTTGGGACCACAGGACTATTTTTATTTCTCCAAAACCTTGAGATTATTGGAAATCAATGATTAGGGTGTAGAGAAGGAGGAATGCTAAAGTTGACTATTAAAGATATTACTCAAGGCACAGTAATGCTGGCAAGGAAATGGAGTGGGGCCCACTGGTGAACTCTGATCCCAGCCCCCTCCTCACTAACAATGGATAAGAGACAGAATGAATGAGAAGCTAAGACTTCATGATCAAGTCATTCAGACTTTATGATTAATCAGTTACAGGGTCAAAGAATCTTAGGAGTCAGAAGGGAGTTCAGGGACCAACTTGTCTCTCTCTTCAATTGAGATCAACCAACTGAAGAGTCCAGATTTAATGAACCAGGATAAAGGTAATGCTGCCCTTCCTTTCTCCCCATTATAATTATTTTCACCAACCTATAAATACATATTTATATGCGCCTCATCTTCTAACCAAAGTTAAAACATATTTGACTGCAAGACAAATATTTTATCTTGAGATATGTATTTATTTTGTTAAGGAACTTATCAAATACAATCAACTCTTACTGGTATGGATTGTACGAAATGGAGATAATCCAAAAAACCATTTGTAGCTGGCTTTGAGATGTATTTTTCTTTATAGCTATACTTAAGCTGGTAATTCAGAACACTTTAAAATAAATAATGAAGCCACATTCTGAAGGCCTTTTACAAGAGGCACTAGAAGGTTATCCAGATTTCTCATATTAACACCCTGCTCAGAATTCCTATTCCATCTCTGGGAATAGAAAACATGCCCATGCATCCTGAAACATTTAAGCATTTGCTTAAAGCAGAGCTGGTTTGTCTTGGGAATTGCTGTTTCATAACTTCTCAGGGGGTGAATGGGACAAGAAAGGTAATTAAGCAAAATTGTTCAGGTTTTAAAAGTCTTCTGGGTTAGCATAAACCAAGATGCTGTTTTTCTAAACCAAGAGTTTAATTGAACACATTTTAGATAATTATTAGGTCAATGAGTACCAAAAAAGATTTGCCCTCCCAAAAATCCATTGATAAAATTTTCATTTTTGAGGTATAATTATAGCTATAGTTATAACTATACTCAGTTATGGCATTTACCTATCAGTACTTCAGGTTTACACATAAAATATGATCATGATTATACTATAGGTACTATACCTACAATGCAAATAACTGTCAGCAGGTTGACAATAGTGACTTGAGCTATGACTATGTGGGCCAATTAACCTTACAAACCCACCCCTCTTCTATACTGACCCATTTCTTTCTGTCACCACCATCCTTCTATTTACCCAGGCTCATGACCCCAGTTCCATCTTTAACCTTTCACCCTCCTCACTCCACATATCCAATGAATTGCCAAACCTTTTAGTTTCTACCTCTATAATTTCTCTCATATTCATCCCTTCCCCTCTACTTTTGCAGTCACCATCCTAGTTCAAGCCCTCATTACTTCTCTCATGGACTGTTGCAATAACCTCCTAATTTGTCTCCCTGTCCCAAGCCTCAACCTATTTCAATCCAGTCCTGTCTAGCTCCCACAGTTATTTTCCTAAAGCTTAAATCTGACTGTTTCTCCCCTTGTCAATACATTTTTTTATCAGATTCTGTGTTTGATTAGATCTTTTTTATTAAATAGAAATGTCTGTTTGCCCTTTAAAGCTCATTTCAACCTGGCTTCATACTAGGTTACTGCCAATCCCATAATATATATTTAACCCTTCCAAATGCTATATGGTCCAGCCACATAGGTTAAGAGCTGGAAAGGATCTTTGAAGTCATCAATTCCATTACCTTTACTTTACAGATGAAGAAAATAAGACCTTTTGAGGTTGAGACAAGCATGTATATAGATATGTACAAAAATATGTGAAGTATATGTTTAACTGTATTTTTGTTTAGGTATGTTGATTTTGAGGTAATAGTAAGCAACATAAAGGTGGTAGCAGGCAATTGGAGCTGGAAGACTGGGCTGCAAAGTAAAGAACAGAATCAGAGGCATTAATTTGGGTCAACCTCATAGAGATGGAATTTGGAATCATGAAAATGAATGTGATCATCGAGGGAGGAGGTAGACAAAAGAGAAGAGAGGGATGGAGACAGAGCCTTGGAGGCTTAGAGGATAAGAGGAAGACGAATCAGAGAAGGAGACTGAGGAGCAGTGGATAAACAGGTAAGACAAAACCAGGAAACTCTAAAGCATGGGATTGGCAGTAACTCTATTCCTGGGAATTCCTGGTAAAAACATCCCACTGAGATTATGGGAGCAGCTAGGTGGCACAACAGATAAAGCACCAACCCTGGATTCAGGAAGACCTGAGTTCAAATCTGGCCTCAGACACTTGACACTCACTAGCTGTGTGACCCTGCGCAAGTCACTTAACCTTCATTGTACTGCAAAAAAAGAACAACAAAAACAAAACAAAAAAAAACAGCCATCCCACTGAGTAGTCTCATTCTAGGATCATAAGGAACACTAGAAAATATTCAGTATAAGGCTTGAGGCAGCTCTAATTGTGGAAAATATATGTGCTGGTTCTTTGTTTCAAATAAAATTTTCTTTTGATATTTAATGGCCAATGTTCTTTCAGGTGGGTTTTGTAACTACTGAACATTTTTATTATCCATTAAAAAGATTTTTTCCAGGTTTATGACTGGTCTGAGTCACAAAAAGTATGACATCTCCCCTACCCATGAAGTAATGGCCCTTCATGCTCTCAGTGTTTCTTACATGAGAGTTACAGATATAGTCTCCACCTTTAAGTAATCATGGTTTATGTATTTGACTAAAGTGGGAGAGGACACTAATCATAGAGGACATAACTGTTAGTGCTGATTGCCTTGCCTGACAGTCCTTCCCCATAAAAAATAGGAAAGAAACTCTGGCTATCTGCTATGTCAGCTAAAGACCTTATGGTTATCTTTAGTAGTAGAGAGTCTTTAAAGTTCTTTAGCCAATTTTTTTTTTTGCGGGACAATGAGGGTTAACTGACTTGCCCAAGGTCACACAGCTAGTTAATTGTCAAGTGACTGAGGTTGGATTTGAACTCAGGTCCTATGCTTTATCCACTGTGCCACCTAGCTGACTCCTAGCCAATGTCTTTTGTTTTATTTTATTTATTTATTTATCTAGTTATTTAGTTATTTATCTTTTTTGGGGGGGGGTGAGGCAATGGGGGTTAAGTGACTTGCCCAGGGTCACACAGCTAGTAAGTGTCAAGGGTCTGAGGCTGGATTCGAACTCAGGTCCTTCTGAATCCAGGGCTGGTGCTCTATCCACTGCACTACCTAACTGCCCCCAAATGTCTTTTAAACAAAGATCCCATACAAAAGGGGCTGTCATTTCTGTATTATGAAATTTAAAGACATTCTTGCCATAAAGTTTTCCACATTCACAAAGAGCCATATCTAGGGGAGATTTATTTCCTTTGTTGAAATTAATTTTTTAAACAACAATTTCTTGTCCAAATAGTGAGAAATTAATAGCAAATATTTGCTAAGCAAGGAAAGCCAATCCATTTTGAATCTAAAACATATATTAATTCTGCTTGTTGTTTAGCAAACCACATATATTTAAGATTGCATAAGACACCACATATCAAAAAGGAAAGTTTTAGTTTCCCACATTAAGCAAGCTTGTATTAATTGTCTGAGAGTTTTTGAATCAGTGGTTCTTTCCAACTTTGTTTACTGGGAACATGTCAATTTGAATGTGAAACTAAAGAAGCTAATGACAATCTCAGTGGCTTTATCATTCTGTTTAAGGCAGTACTCAGAGTAATGCCTTAAAATGGAGTACAGGGGAAAATTTCCAAATTAAGGTATGAGGACTTTGCTGCTTGCTTTCTCTGTAGGGTAAGTTTCCCTTCTAGTTTATACTAGGGTGGGGGGGGGGGGAGCAGCTAGGTGGCTCAGTGGATAGAGCACAATGAAGGGATTGAGCTAGCTCCTCTCCCATTATGCCCCTCATCTCTAAATCCTCTGAATCTTATAAGTGTTCTAAAGTCTAGACAAGGGAGAAAACACACCTAGCAGGAGGGGTCAACATAATCTTAAAGGGTGAAATAAGAGTCAAGCTAGATTTTAAAGTAAAGATCAGATCTATATGGTCAGATAGGAGGTAATTTGGGGGATGAGTATGGGGATGAGAAAGAACAAAGGTGTGTCAGAGAATTGTCAGTAGACCAAGCTGGAGAAAGGAGCATCAACAGTGTTGCAGAGTGGCATGCATGCTAGATTGGGATCTGAGGACCCTGATTCAAGTTCAGGCTGTCATTTATTACCTGTAGGAATTTGTTTAAATTATTTAACCTGACTGGGTCTCAGTTTCTTCAGTTCTTCATTTATAAAAGTAAGGGATTGAACTACAAGGCATTTTCAATTCCTTCCAGGGACACACACACACACACACACACACACACACACACACACACACACACACACACACATACACATGTATATATTGTTAACCTGGAAATTAAGGAAACAATTAATATAGGAGATGATCTAGGAATCCCAAGAACATTCACTGCTCAGGTCTTGGACAAGCAGTCACATGAGCTCAAGAAAGAGGAATTGCAGGGAGCTAAAAGACCAAAGGATAGGTAGTCCTTAATAAGAAGCCTAATGCTCCGAATTGCCTCTGGAAAGGGAATAGAGTGAGATTCAAGGAAGAGGTTTAGAGGGATCCAACTGAATCTGGATTGGAGAGACATTAAGAACCTTTCCAACTTCAGAGTTAAACATCCAGGGCGAGGATAGAAGTTTGGGACTTCTTCCAGGGGTGGGGAAGAGCAGATTAAGACTGGAGCTATCAAGGAGTATGGGGAAAGGTAGAGAGCTTTTCAGAAAGAAGAGAGAGCTGAATATCATTTTGGGGAATTAAATAGAGTTCTATATATCTGGTGAAAGTCACAGCCAAGAAGGTGGGGAGGCGCATCTTTTTACATTTTCATTAGAAATTAATTGTAACAATAATCATATCTTTCAGGGAAAAAAAATAGATGATACCTGATTAAGGTTGGCTCTGATGACCTGTAACGATTGGAATGACGCCACCTGCTGGAGACTTACTGTAGAAGAGTTCTGCCCATGAAGCGAAGGTCTTTGAGGGCAAGACCAGGAGTCTTTTCTTTGGTATCAGGAAGTGATGCGGACTAGTGGGAGGAGGAAGGAGGAGACTGGGTCTCTTTCCTTTGGACTCTGGTGGAGAGCGGAGCTAGAAATGTGCTCTCCCTTTAATAGATAGGAATCTAGGCCTTTCTCTCTCTCTCTTTACCAAATTCTTATTCTCCTTAATAAATGCTTAAAAGTCTAACTCTTGCTAAAGCTTATCATTTATTGGCGACCACTCATTAGATATTTTAGACAGTTTAGCTAGAATTTTAACCCTTAACAGATGGCTGACCACTAAGAGGAAAGCTAAACCTCAGTCTTCTTCTGATCTTCTGGTTGGGTAAGAAATTTCCCCTACCCTTTAAATTGCTAAGTACTGGTGTACTGGCTGTGTTTTCCCTTTAAATTTTTTCAAATGGACCTTTTAAACTCCCTAATTACCCTATTTTTGATTTTAGTCTGTTTAACCAGACAAATGGGAGATAAGATCATGTTAATGCTTTGTTTTTGTGGATTTTCTATTTTTCTTTTTATTTTTGTTAAAAGAGCCAGCAACTTACTCACACAAGGAAATATCTCTCCCTCTCCCAACCATACTTTTTCAGAGAAACCTGAAGAGATTCCCGCAGCTTTTCCCAGTTCTAACAGTAATTGTTGCTTTAATTTTGCATGCCTGGAGGCAATGACCCACCCTCTAGAAGCTTTTAATCCCCTAGCTCCTGGAGGCAAAGTGGGGGAAGAGGAATCCAGGCCTGAGTTCAAAATCAAGTCTGATTCAAATTGCACTGGTCCCTCCCCTCCTCTCCAAACCCCACCCTCTACTCCTCCCATGGCCAAGCCCATTGCTTCCCCTGCCTGGGAAGTCCAGAGAACTGATGCGCATGCTCAACTTTCTCTAACTACATTTGCAGCTTCAGGCTCAGCTCTTCCCCAGCCTGGCTGTGCTTCTGAGACAACCTTAGAAAGCCCTTTAAATTCCAGATATGCTTGTTTTGTTCATAATTTTGCTAACCTGCTTTTGTCTTTCATTAGTAATCTTATAAAGCATTTGTATGGTGAAAAGACTGACAGACAATATAGAGGGGTTAAAGAAGAAAAATTTAAGCTGTATAAGAATGACAATCATCACCATAGTTCAAGACTCCGCTTCTTTTGCCATGGAAGGGTATATATTTTACAGAAATGTAGAAGTAAGCAGCAAGGTATTGATATGAGTATTGGGGATTTTAGATATCGGAATCAAAAGTGTTCTAACTTCACTCAGATTATTAATGTCAGTTCAGAGGTTACATAGGATTTCTATGCTATTACATATACATTTTGGAATTAATGGTATGGGTTTATTTTCATAGAGATTTTCATGCTTTTGAGATTGTGTCTTATACTTAGTTTTTAAAACAAGGAGAATATTTGTAAAAACTTTTTAGTCATGTAATCAAGTTTATATTTTATAATACTCTTATTAATATTAATTTCATGCTCATTTAGATTTCCTTAGTTTGAATTTCACTGTCTTTTATTGTTCCATGTGTATTTTCTTCTATTCATTTATCTAATTTTAAAAAATTGGTTTTGATTTCATAATACAATGTTAATTCTAGTAGTATTGTGCTCCCATATTCTGAGTTGTTTGTTTTTGTTTTTCTCAACTGATTATTTGATCAAACTCTTTAAAGCATTTCCCTGGCAAATTGGTTGCCACGGCAAGTGTAAATTGATTCTAGAAGTACTATTTTTGATAAGCATATTCCAAAAAGAAAAAAAAAAGAGGGGAACATTTGTAAAAGTTCTTTGAGATTGTGTTGTGCTTTAACTTGTATTTAAATATGTTCAGATTTTTCAAAAAAAGTAATTGTATACTAAGTTAAAAAAAGGGGTATTATTTGAAATTGTTGCATAATTATATATTGTGTTCTGAGTCAAGATGTATTCACATTTTTTGCAATCATTTATTATCCTCAATTTTTAAATCCATATGAGATTTTAAATTATGGGAATTTATCATTTAAGACATTAATTGCCGTTATTCTGAGTTATCAGATGCCAGTTGGCCAAGATGCCATCCAATCACAAGAGGAATACATGCAAGAGCAGACACTGAACTGTCACATGAGGGGAGACATGCATGAAGTCAAGGTATGGCCGAGGGAACGGCTTTTGACAAATGTTGAGGTTGGATTCTCTTGGTTTAATATTTTATTTTATTTTTCCCCACAATATTGTACAGATGGCTGGAAGTATTCATCCCACCCATCTCACTTCTACACCTGGCTTCTATGCTCCCTCCTATATGCCTGATGCCATGGACATCTCAATCCCATGCATCTGATTAAGTCTGACTCAGTTTCCTCCAATATGTTCGGTGGCATGGACATATATTCCATCCACCTATTTTAAGCCTGGCATACTGCATGGACAGTACATATTGCTCAAGTGTGGGAATGCTCATATCCCATAATTTCTCTGTTCTTTTATGGTAACCCCCATAATTATCTCAGGTGTCATGATAAATAAGTGTTGAATTTGGCCTTGACACCTGTTACCAATTATATTAGATTTTTTAATTTCTCATAATGGCATGAGGATAATTAGGCAGATGATGCAAAAAGTGATAAAACAAAGATAAAAATTATTTTTATTAATTAATATTGTAGCAATTGTCTTCTCAATTACCCTCCATAAGGGGGGACTATAGTAATATTATAATTTTAAAGAATGGTTCAATTTTTGTTTTATTATATGTTTCATGTGTAACAACTAAGATTCTGAATTCCCTTAGACATGTTTTTGAGAACTTTCATTGTTTGATTTGATTATTGACAAAGCTATTTTAAAGTTGTGTTAAGCTCAATTTTGTAGGAAATTTTCCTGGCTGATTACCAGCATCCACACATCAACCCCTGAAAAGACTTCCATTCCACGACTACACCTAGAGGACATCTGAGAAAAGACTTTCAGAGACTTTAAATGAACAGTTTTGATTTGTTGTTTTTGTTGTTTTTTTTTCTCTTTCTGTTATAATATACACCATCTGTAACATGTATTCTCTGCAGAGGCCCTCCCTTTGCAAGACCAATGTCAAAGCGTCGGTTCATGAGGACAAAAAAAAAATCGCCCCTCTGGACAAAACTTTCCTCTCTTCCTTTTCTATATTGTTGTTCACATATTATTAGTTAGCAATAGTTATTATATTGTTTTTACTGTTCCGTCAAGGAAACATTTTGTTTCTTGAGGAACAACAGGGGGGACTGTAACGATCGGAATGACGCCACCTGCTGGAGACTTACTGTAGAAGAGTTCTGCCCATGAAGCGAAGGTCTTTGAGGGCAAGACCAGGAGTCTTTTCTTTGGTATCAGGAAGTGATGCGGACTAGTGGGAGGAGGAAGGAGGAGACTGGGTCTCTTTCCTTTGGTCTCTGGTGGAGAGCGGAGCTAGAAATGTGCTCTCCCTTTAATAGATAGGAATCTAGGCCTTTCTCTCTCTCTCTTTACCAAATTCTTATTCTCCTTAATAAATGCTTAAAAGTCTAACTCTTGCTAAAGCTTATCATTTATTGGCGACCACTCATTAGATATTTTAGACAGTTTAGCTAGAATTTTAACCCTTAACAGACCCACACTTTTTTGCCAAAAATACCATTAATAGTTAGGACAACATTTAAAAGGTAGATGAATGCTATGGAAGTTTGTGATCCTATCAATGAAATAGAATATTAAGGGAAAGAAAAAGGTTAAAACATCATAAATATTTTTTGTTGTTTTTTGTTTTTTAGTGAGTCCATTGGGATTAAGTGACTTGTCCAGGGTCACACAGCTAGTAAGTGTTATGTGTCTGAGGCCAAATTTGAACTCAGGTACTCCTGACTCCAGGGCCGGTGCTCTATCCACTGCGCCACCTAGCTGCCCCCATCATAAATGTTTTAACAAAAATACCAGATAGTAAAACAAATTCCAGTTGAATATGCTATTTTGAAATAAAACTTAAGATCTATCAATTAAAAGTTATTAAACATACAAGGCCATCATAATATTTGAATTGCTAGGGGTATGAAAATTTGAAATACCTATGAAGCTTGAAGAACGAAAAACAATAAAAGTTTAGCAAAGTTAAAATGTTATTAATTACCACACCATTATTAATGTATATAATTATTTCAATAGTAACTGCTTAACAGAGTTATTGAGAAAAGCTATGAAACAGCACCACTGCTAAATGGAACAAGTTTCTCTGGTATATTAGGGAAACCTCCAGTTTTCAGAATTTTAAAATTTGTTCTTGCTATTAACACCTAGAAGCCAAATTATTTTTCCCAGAGTCAAACATTCATTATACCTAGATAGGAAGTATCCCAGGGGGAGAACTTGAACCCAGACTTTAAGATCACTTCTTTTGTGAATTCACAGTAATACTGCATTTCTAAACAAAGTTTCAAGTATTTGACATTCTTTTAACAGTTGCACTTGTAACAAATTATAAGCCCAAAAGAATACTCTATAGTTATCACATATCCACATTACAGATTGATAAACCAAAGTAACTTGCTTTAAGATCATGCAATTAATAAATGTCCAGATCCAAATGTTATGGGGGGGGTTTAAACACTTTGTCTTGTTTTTGTTTTTGCAGGGCAATGAGGGTTAAGTGACTTGCCCAGGGTCACACAGCTAGTAAGTGTCAAGTGTCTGAGGCCAGATTTGAACTCAGGTCCTCCAGAGTCCAGGGCAGGTGCTTTATCTACTGTGCTACCTAGCTGCCCTAAACACTTTATCTTAATGCAAATAAACCTCACCTTTAAAACCCACACATCTTATTAGAAGACATATTTCACTTAAAATAGGATGAATAAATTCAGTTACAACTGAAACTATTCCCAAATAGTAAAGTTCTCAATTTATCTGAAGCCCATCTATTAGCATTTCAATACCAGACCATTATTATCAATAAACTCATTTTTACCTGGTGATAAACACTAGTGACTTGAGAAGCCAGATAGTTCCCCAAATTTAAATAAAACCTGATTAACCTTGATTTGTGGGTTCATAAAACCTGTATCTAAATTATCTAATATTAGAGATCAATTCTTAACTAAAGTTTGAACAAATTTCTTAAAAACAGGTAATAAAATCAAGCTAGTCTCTCTGCCTCTCTGTGTAAATTACCTTTCTGACTTCTACCTTGAGTGGCAAAGACGATTGCTAACAGAGTGCAAAATAAAGGACTCAGCTTGAATATCAAGGGACACATATACATATATAGAACATTTTAACACAAATAGCATTCTACAAGGACAGACACAAAAACAATAATAATAAATATTCTTAAGATAATTTAGCATGCACAAATTAAGTTCTCCTCTATCCTCAAAGACCTATTAATTTGAGCCAGATCAATTGGTCTTTTTTTAAAAATTAGACCTTTTTTCTGAGAGACAAAATGTCCTATCAAAAGTCCTATTTTCCTCCCTATTTTTTTAAAGGAAGGAGGGTTCAGATTCAGATTCAAACTTAATTGATTCAAAATGCCATTGAAAATGGAGAAAGGAAAAAAAAAGCAAAGTCCCACTCAGGGCCTTTAGCTGGCAGAATCATGACCAAACTCAAAAACGAGTGACCTCCACTGTGGCCACCAGTGTTGTGGGTCAGACTTGAATTCTGCTAGCACTTGCAATCATGTAGTACATGATTTCAAAACAAAACCCAGCAGCTGTCCTTTCCAAGACCTGTCAGAGTGGCCACACATGGTCCATAAAAAACCTGCAGCCATCCCCTTTTGGGGGACCTGTCAGAACAGACCCATAATAAAAATCATCCATGGACATAACCAGACCCCCGACCAAAGAGCTTTTTAGGAACTCAAGTGAAAAGGACATGAGTTCTGAATCTGAGAGATCCTTACCCAAGCCAGGCCTCTAAATTTGAGTCCAGACTGAAACACAAAAGATTCCAGCAGGTGCCAAGAATCTGGAGGTCAAAAATGGTGGCTGGCTGAGCACAGAGTCTTCAAATCCCAGACAAGCTCCCATATGTTAACCTGGAAATTAAGGAAACAATCAATATAGGAGAAATAAGGTCTTTAATCAGGGCAGAGGAACTATAGCCCGTGGTATCGCAAAGCTCGGAAGCTAGGAATACCCAAAGATGGTAACAGAGAACAGGGTTTTTATGGGGTAACAGAACAAAAAGGGAACCAAAAGATTGCTCCAGAGGGACATATAGCTAATTAATGTAAATGAACCTTTGACAAAAGAAATAATAGAACTGCTCCTAAGTTAAGTTACTGACTGAATAGAAACTACTTAATGTAGGTGGACCCTTTTTACATAATAACATAAAGTCCAGGGAGTAAGATGGGAAACATTGGGAGGGGACGAGTTGCTTGGGGGAAGGTCCATAAATCCATCAAGAGTCTGGAAATGACAAAGACAGTCAGCCCCAGGCAATTCATTTGTCTGGGAAAGAGGGGACTGGGTGGGGAATCAGTTTTCAGTAAATTTTGTAGTTCTCAATCTATCTGCATTCCCGGTCAGACTGAGGCCTGTTCAATGTTTCATGTCTGAGATCCAAAACCAGAGTGAGAGACCTGCTTTTCGCCGATGATGCCGCACTTGCCTGTCACTCAGAGCGTGAACTGCAGGCCTTGATGGATCGCTTCTCCCAAGCTTGCACAGACTTTGGCCTAACCATTAATCTTAAAAAGACTAAAGTCATGTGTCAGAGTGCTATGTTGCCTCCATTGATACACATCGGTAGCTACCAATTGGATGTCATAAGCCAATTCTCATATCTTGGCTCTATTGTCAGTGACAATTTGTCACTTGATTCTGAGATCAATCAGAGGATTGGGAAAGCTACTTCAAGCATGTCTAAGCTTGCCAAGCGTGTCTGGGCAAACAGCAAACTGACAAGATGAACCAAATTTGCCGTCTATAGAGCACGCGTCCTGAGTACCTTACTGTATGGCAGCAAAACCCAACGTGCACAATTTCTGAGCATCTACATGCTACTGAAACAAAGACGGCTGTGCTGGCTCGGTCATGTGCACCGCATGTAAGACGGGCTCATTCCTAAAGACCTACTCTATGGTGAGTTAGCCTCAGGCCAAAGACCTGCTGGACACCCCCAGCTTCGCTACAGAGATGTATGCAAGTGAGACTTGAGGGCTCTGGGAATAGACACTGGCAGCTGGGAGGAGATTGCCAAGGACTGTGCCCGATGGAGTTCAATACTCAGGAGCAGCTTGCGCACAGCTGAGATGGGCCACCAAGCTCTGGAGGAAGAAAAACGAATGAGATGCAGGAACCAACAGGCAACAGAGAGCGCAGCTTTCCTTTGTCCTCGTTGAGGCAGATTCTGCGGCTCCTGTATAGGACTGCACAGCCACACTGTGGCCCGTGGCTCTTCAAGGCGCTGATCCATGGTTGTCTGTGACTGGCGGAAGCCTAATATATATATATATATATATATATATATATATATATATATAATATATATATAACAGTATAGTATATATATATAACATACATATATGTGTGTGTATATATATATGTATATATATGTATATGTGTATATATATGTATATGTGTGTGTGTGTGTGTATATATATATATATATATATATATATATATATATATATATATCATCTTATGTAGGTGAATAGCAAGAGAAAATGTTTGGAAAGAAAACTTTGAGCCAGATTGTGAAAGAAGGGCTTTGAACACCAAGCATTCAAATGAGATAAAATGGACTTTCTGGCCTGCGTGGTAGTGTTGAAGAACCTATCAATAATGATTATCCTGACAAATTTCCATAGAAAGTCCCATTTTTAAGGAAAGGGAAAAAAAAGAAAACAATAGCATGAACTAGTAGAAAAAGATTTCAGTTATACCCAATGATTATGATTTACACAAAACTTGAAGCTGCCAAGATGCAACTTTTCCACTTTGGCTTGTCCTCAAGTTGAGTTTGTACTGATAGTTTTTTTCATGACTTTTAAAATTATCTTTTATTTTGAATATAACAATTAGCAACAAACACAAGCATTTCAGTATAGATGAACAAGAACAAAGACTGTATAAGAAAGTGTGAAGTTGACATGGGGGAAATAGAGTAGGGGGATAGAGATAGGCGTAAGGGGTCCTTAGGAATTCTTCTTTAAAGAATTATACCCTCTTTCACACAAAAGCAATAGAATATGATAGTAGTTTATTAGGGGTAGGGGTAGGGGAAGGGGAGGGGAAGGGAAACCAAGAGAGAAATCATTGGACTTCTCAGGGGGAGAAAGGCATGGCACAGAGCATGGCTCTGAGATACCAATCTCCTCGAGCAAGAGACAGGCAGATACTTTTATAGAGGACTGATGGGAGTAACCATCTGACTGTGGAAAGTTCCCTTAGTGAGGGAGGACCATCCCCCACTGGTAGTGGCTGGGGGAATTGGGTGAGGGGTGGCTGCAGATCTCTCAAGCCATCTCTTCAGGACACAAAGACAGCAGCCACACCTAATCTTAACTCCCCAGGGTTGAGGGAGACTAGAATGAAGGGTGGAGGTCCTGAAGCTAGCTCAGTCTCATTTGGTTCCACTTATCTCTTTAGGTGTGTCTGTCCTTTGGTTTAGTTTCTCAAGGAGAAGGTTTCTTGATGTGCCCCCAGAGAACTTCTGGGGTGCTCTGAGCCCATAACAAACTTATGTACACTTTAAAAAAGAAAAATATGTCCCATATGTAACACACACTATATGTTATGGGCCTGGGTTCCTCATTTGAATGGCCCTGGGTACCCCAAAAGTTTTCTAGGGTAAATCAAAACAACCTTCTCTTTGAGAAACTTAACCATAGGACAGACACACCTAACCAGTCTCCCCTACCCCTGGGGAGATAAGATTAGGTGTCATGGAGGCTGTCTTTGTGGTATGAGGGGGAGAGAGATGGATTGAGAGATCCAGAGCCACCCCTCACCCAACTTCTCCCAGTCACCACCAGTGGGGGATGGTCCTCCCCCCAATGAGAGAACTTTCCACAGTTAGATGATCACCTCATTGAACCACCATTGGTCCTCTATAAAAGTATCTGCCTGTCTCCTGCTCAGGGAGATAGGTATCTCAGAGCCATGCCTCTGGGCCATGCCTTCTCCCCATGAGAAGTCCAAGGATTTCTTTCTTGATTTCCTTTCCCTAGCCCCTAAATAAACTACTATTTTATTCTAATCGGAGTTGTGTGCTAGGGGGTGTAATTCTTTAAAGAGGAATTCCTAAAAAACCCCTATCTCAACCCTCCCCATTTCCCTATAACATTTTACACACACACACACACACACACACACACACACACACACACACACACACACACACACACACACAAATACACATGATGTTCCAAAAGTCTTCACCCAGTTTTAAGCTATTAAACCTTAAAGAAAAAAAAAACAAAGTTGAACTCATGCAGAGTGAAACAAGCAGCACAATCAAGAGAACAATTTACATTATGACTTCAATAGTGATACAAAAGAGGTTAAGTTTGGAAGAATTAAGAATTCCAAATTCCAAAGAAACAGACACACAGAGACAGAAAGGAGGAAGTATGCACCTTTAAAAAAGGATTAGAAAAACATGCAATTGTGGAATATTTTTCTAGAAGACCACTGGGAAGTTTATCCACCTATATCTTCAGTCACCTCTTCCACAGGTCAACAATAGACTCTACTTGATATGTGAAATAAATTCCTTGCCTGACCAAGAGAGAAAACATCGAGCATTTGGCCTCTCTTGCCCATCAGCAGCATAATATCAGTTCCAGGGTTCTTAGGAATTGAGAAAATTAGTTTAAAAAATAAAAACCCTGGGGCCAGGGTCTCTTTGGTGTCATATTCAAAGCCAAGAACTCTGCTGGTATTCCACAAATAATAACTCTGAACTGTGTACTGGAGCACCATGTCCACTCAGGATGGAAAATTAACATGTCTCGTTGCTTCTACATGGTGTTTTTATACACAAATCTCTATATATACAATTTATTTCAATTAAATTTAACAGGCATTTGTTACATGCCAGAAACACTGGTAGGCACAGGGGACACAAAGACATTAAGGAATTGACATTCTTTTGGGAAAACAAGTTGTACATATATAAGTAAAGAAAAACAAGTAAACACACACACACACAAACCCACAAAGTAATTTCCAGGGGAAAAGACACAAGACTAATATGAAGGGTAGATTATTAAGAATAGAACAGGGCTTCAAAAAGGAATAGTTGAAGGGTAAAGAAGAGTCTTTTAGGGACGCCAGGACAGGGCATAGGTAGCTCAGTTTGGTATGAGGAAGCACACAGTTGTGGTCAGTACTCTCTCTGATACCTATTCTATTATAAATAACCTGTTTATGAAAATGAACAATGAGTCAGAGTTTCATATCAACTTTTTTCTCAACTACTCTGAGTAAACAGAGATTTTAAAAAATCAATTTCAAATCACCTTGGCCATGGGTGCAATAAGGGAGCATTATTTTCCCTCACAATATCTCATAATAAGGAAGAGCAGGAAAGGAAACTCCCTCCAGGCATAATGGCTCCAGTTGTTGATTAAGACAGATGATAAGCAGTGGCTGAAATTAGAGATAAAATATTCAGTTGGCAAAGATCTAGCATCTCTTGCCTTTTTATTGCTCTAATTCCAGTCTTGTTAGGCTGGAGGTTAATTCCAAAAGATCAGGAAACCAAATATGTCTGAGTTCTAGAAATCCAGCCCAGTTTGTAAGGTGTCATGATTCAGTTATCCCTGGGTAATTTTGATTCATTACTCTCATATTTCATTTTTCACATTGTTGTATCTCCCTGATTATATTATTATTTACAAGTTCTGGTATGTGGAACTTGGGGCAGTGGGAGGCAATATAGCTGCCAAATACTACAACCTTATATTGCCTCCCACTGCCCCAAGTTCCACATACCAGAACTTGTAAATAATAATATAATCAGGGAGATAAAACAATGTGAAAAATGAACCCAAATTCTACCTCAGACATTTACTACCTGTGTGACCTTGAGCAAGTCACTCAATCTCTCTTTGTCTCAGTTTTCATAACTGTAAAATGGAGACAATAAGAGTACCTACCTCTCTGGGTTATTGTGAGATAACATTGGTTAGCACAATACCTGGCACATCATAGGTACTTGATAAATGTTTATTGAATTGAATTGTGAGGAGCAAATGAGATAATATAAGTATAACACTTTGCAACCCTTAAAGAATTATGTAAAATCTAGCCTTCATTATTATTTATGTGTGCTTAAATCAAGCCAAGTATTTATTTAGTTTCAAAAACTATGTTAGGTACTGTAAGGGATAGAAGGAAAGAACATGACAAGGTACCTGTGCTCATGTGGACTGAGGTCTCACTGGGAATATATAAAACTTACCCAGGTGAAATAGAGAGTAAAATACTGAATCAAGTGCTAAGTAAAATCTGTTGGTGCTTTAGAAACTGAGGGAAATCACACAACTGAGTTAAGCACTTCCTCTACCAACTTGATACCTAAATTCAACTGGCATTCCCTTTCATCCTCTCTATAGAATTTGAGGGGACTTTTATTTTTTTCTTTGTATCTTCAGCACCTAGAACAGTGCTGGCACATATTGGGTGCTTGTTGATTGACTCTTTCCTATGGCTTAAGAAAAAAATATAAGATGAGGATGTATAGGCTGAAGTGGTTGAAGAACTCTTCATAGAAGGGGAAGAATTTGAGCTAAAGAATTGGTAGGTTCACAAAAGGTGGACTGGAGGTAACGTGACATCTTAGGTGGAGGAAACAACATGAGCAAAGACAAAGAGGTAGGAATGGGAGGGTAGGAGAGAAAGGTGAAGGGACAGAAAGAAAATGAGAAGGAAAATTCCTACTAAGTGGTCCCTTCCCTTTGTCCATTTCATCCTCTACAACTGCCAAAGCACATCTCCTCATGTTACCCTCACACACACACTTACTGCTGTGTGACCTTGGGTACAAGTCATTTTGCTTATTTGCCTCACTTTTTTCACCTGTAAAAATGGAGAATATGACACCTACCTCACAAGATTGTGAAAATTAAACAAGATAGTAATTATAAAGTGTTTAGCACAGTGCCTGACATATAGTAAGTGCTATATACTTATTAGCTATTCTTATTCTTCTTATTGTTATTATTTTGTCTTTGTACAGTGACTGAGGATACATGATACATATTTGTTCAGTTGTTTCAGTCATATCTAACTCTTTGTGACCCCATTGGGGTTTTCTTGGCAGAGATGCTGGAGTGGTTTGCTATTTCCTTCAGTTCATTTTATAGATGAAGAAACTGAGGCAAACAGGGTTAAGTGACTTGCTCAAGGTCACACAAATGGTCAGTGTCTGAAGCTGGATTTGAACCCAGGTCTTCCTGACTCCATTCCCAGTACACTATCCACTGTGCCACCTAGCTGCCCCATCTGATACACAGTGAGTGTTTAATAAGTACCTGGTGATTGATTAATTCAGGCAGAGGGATAGTAGAAATTACACAACTTTTATTTACCCCAGCTTATTCTGTGGTTGTTCTGCATTTAACAAACCATCTTTATGATATTTATGTAAAGAAATAATATGGACCTTTAAAATATTCCTCCTTTAAAGGAACACTAGAGAGCAGAGGAAGGGAATAATGTGTCTTAAGTGATTTGTGCCATGCCTCAGAATTTAGCAGGGTTGGCATGGCTGAAAGTATGGTACTCTATGAGCTAACTTGCAAGGCAAAAATCATTGAAACCTTCCGTGATAACCAATGACCAGATGTTTTCATACAGTTGCTCTAACTTACCAGTTCCTCCTGATTAATTTGCAAGTCAGGTACTACAGAGGTATATTATATTATAAAGTGAAGTTTGTTTATGGTTTTTAAAAATAGCCATTATCTGAAAACAGATGGAAACACCTTTTTTCCCCCTCTTTGACAGTTCCTTAATCTGAAGTTTTGGTTTTTGGTTGTTTTCTCTCACAACCTACCTAATGTGGGAATGTTTTCCATGACTTTCCACAACTTATTTTGAATTGCTTGAGTTGTTGTGGGTGGGGGATGGGAAGGGAGAGAAGTTGGAACATAAAGTTTTTAAAAATTGATGTGAAAATTTGTTTTTACATGTATTTTGGAAAATAAAATTCTATTCAATTTTTTAAAAATAGCCATTATTTTCTGGTATCCTCTCTTGGTTACAGGACACTGACTAGTTCTAGGAACTATGTTCTTTGCTCTCTGGGCATCTTAAACAAATGTAACTTTAAATGGCATGTGTTAATTACATTTTTGAAAATTAAAGCAGTTTTGTACCATTTTCTATTTATGCAGATGTGTGAAGCTATTTCTCAATAAGCTGGCAATTCTTAACAGCATTTGTGTCATAGACCCTTTGATGTCTAATGAAACCTATAGACCCATTCTTGAACTAATCTTTAACAATACATTAAATATTCTTTTAATCAGGTTTTCTTGTACAAAATTACAAATATGGTAAGTTTTACATAATCATACATGTATTACCCATATATGATTGCCACCTCAGGGAGAGGACAGGGGAGGGAGGGAAAGAGGGATGAAAACTGGAACCTAAAACTATAAATAAAAATGTTTATTATTTAAAAAAAAAAGTTGAGAGAAATGCTCCCTCACAAACTTCAAACATAGGTATAGGGGGAAAATAATGGGAAGTCTCACATAAAATACATTTAAATATAAGGGGAAAATACATTAAATAAATTATATAAGATCACAAAACTAATTATGCTGAAATAAAGATCTATTTTCCCATCCTAGTTCACAGACCTTCTGAAATCTATTAGCCTCAGGTTGAAAGCACCTTCTCTGAACCAAAAAGTTAAAAAACAAGGTCCTTCCCAGCTTGCACCACACTCCTCCGGATACATGGAGTATAAAAATTGAAATGAAGCTTAGATTTGATGCCTTTTATGAAGGAAAGAGCATTTAGTGTTCAACATTTTGCAATGGGGCCAGGGAGAAATGATATCTCTCAGAATTCACAGAATAATTTGTAAGGCTGAAAAAGCTTTGAGTTTAGCTTAGTATTTCAACTGCATATCCCAAGAAAAATAACTTTAATGCATTGGGAATTCTTGGATTAATACAAATCATTCCTCCTAGGCATTTTAGCAATGAAATATAGCATTGGATTAATATCTAACACATTTTTGCTTAAATCAACTTAAAAGAACTGCCAAGCTTACTCTTCCTAAATTCAATTTCTTAGAACTCTATTATGATACAATATCTCTACTTTGTGGTTTGAAATTGAGCTACCACAAAACCATAAAGAGAAGATAATTTTTTCCAGTTCCTGCTATAGTCTGAGGGCTTCTCTTCTTATTTCTACTACAAATTGGTATGGCCTTTGGGCAAGTCACTTCATCTTTATTGTCCTTATTTTCCTTATCTGTGAAATGGGGGTACTGAACTAGAAATCTAAAATCCATTTAAGAATCTATAGTGCTTAATGCATTTTTGGTGGAGCTGTGAATTGATCCAACCATTCTGGAGAGCAATTTGGAACTATGGCCAAAGGGCTATGAAGCTGTGCATGCCCTTTGACCCAGCAATACCACTATTAGGTCTTTTTCCCAAAGAGATCATAAAAAAGGGGAAAGGACCCACATATACAAAAATTTTTATAGCTGCTCTTTTTGTAGTGGCAAGGAATTGTAAATTGAGGGGATGCCCATCAATTGGGGAATGGCTGAACAAGTTGTGGTATATGAATGTAATGGTATACTATTGTGCTGTAAGAAATGATGAGCAGGCAGATTTCAGAGAAACCTGGAAGGACTTACATGAACTGATGCTGAGTGAGATGATTAGAACCAGGAGAACATTGTACACAGTATAAACAACATTGTGTATTGATCAACTGTGATAGACTTACTTGACTCTTCTGAGCGATACAATGGTTCAAGATAATTCCAAAGTACTCATGGTAGAAAATGCTCTTCAAATCCAAAAAAAAAAAAAAAAAAAGAACTGTGTGTGGAATCTAGATGCAGATTGAACCATACTATTTCAATTTTTTTTGTTTTATTTTTTGATGTTTTTCCCTTTTGCTCTAATTCTTCTTTCACAGCTTTACTAATGCAGAAATATGTTTAATGTGATTGTACATATATAACCTATATCAGATTGCTTGCTGTCTTGGGGGGGAGGGGAGGGAGGGAGAAAAATTTGAAACTAGAAATCTTATTAAAAATGTTGAAAACTATCTCTACATGTAACTAGAAAATAACAAAATACTTTTATGATAAATAGAAAGAATCTATAGTGCTCAGGACAAAACTAGCCATAGAATCCATCCATTGTATTCCTGTCATAAAAACTTATGATTCCCTTTTTCTTGTTCTGTCCTGTCCCACTCTTTGTGACCCATTTTAAGGTTTTCTTGGCAAAGATACCAGAGTGGTTTACCATTCCCTTCTCCAGCCCATTTTATAGATGAGGAACAGAGGCAAACAGAGTTAAATGACTTGACCAGAGTCACACAGCTACTAAATGTCTGAGGCCAGATTTGAACTTATGAACTCATCATTTCACTGAACCTTGGGACAGTACTTAAGACAGAGGGCTTCCTTTAAAAAATGACATCTTTGTTTATTTTTTATATAAAATATCTCATTTGAATGTTGCACCAGCACTTTGAGGTAGGAACTAAAGTGTGCCAGACACTCTGTTAAGTTCTAGAGGTACAAAGACAAAAGTAGGGGCAGCTAAGTGGTACAGTGGATAAATCACTGGCCCTGGATTCAGGAGGATCTGAGTTCAAATACGGCCTCAGACACTTGACACTTGCTAGCTGCATGACCTTGGGCAAGTCACTTAACCCTCTTTGTCTTACCCCCTCCCCCCCAAAAAAAGTAAATCACACTGTTGTTCCTACCTCAAAGTGCTGGTGCAAGATTCAAATGAGATATTTTATATAAAATGATTTATAGAAAAAAAATTATTTATAAACAACGAAGTACTACACAGCATGTTCCAAAAGTTTAATTTTAATGCACTAAAGCTATAAACCCTACAAACTGCCATCTATTTTCATAATAATATTACCTAAGAGTTATCTGAAAGGTCACAGAGGCTATGACTCTTGGTCACACAGTTAACAAAAAGAAGAGGGAGTATTTGATATGTTGTTCAGTTATCTCAGTTATGTTTGACTCTTTGTGACCCATTTGGGGTTTTCTTGGCAAAGATAATGGCATGGTTTGCCATTTCCTTCTCTAGCTCATTTTAGAAATGAGGACCTGAGGTAAACAGGGCCAAGGGACTTGCCCAAGGTCACACAACTAGTAAGTACCCAAGGTTGGATTTGAACTCAGGTCCTCCTGATCCCAGGGCCAGTGCTCCAGCCACTGCACTCTTCCCAATTCTAAGTCCAGCAGTCTATAATCTATGCCACTCTAACTCTCTTTGTAGGTTATTCATGATGAAAGAAACTTTAACCCTGGGTTAGTTTTTCACATTATTTAGCTCATTTCTGCTCTAGCTCCTTCTCCCTTCTAGCTAATATGTGTTCATGGAATGAACTAATTAAATATTAGTCTAAATATTATGTAATTTGGATAGGGACTGTGAATTCACAGAGGGAACTCATGGTTAAGGAATCTTCTTTTCCCAATGAATGTTGACATCTTCTGTGCAACTTAGATATTTGCCTGGGGCACTGAGAAATTAAGTGTCCAGGGTCAAATAGCCACAGCAGGACTTGAACCCAGGTCTTTCTGACTCTAAGGCCAGATCTCTATGCTTAGCTGCCTGTACTGTATAACTAGGAAAGGAAATATGTTGGAAATTGAGGCAATATGCACTCTAAAGCTGAATAGGAATGATTGTATCTCTCTCTTTCCTTTTGCAAAATGGGTGGGGAAAATCAAAGGGGGTGTGGTTGAGACAGTGATAATGGATACCCACTAAATATTCATATACATCATGACTGCACAGAATTTTGTGGCACTTTTCTGTTCTAGTTTACTGTTTCCCTTTCCTTGCTGTTCCCCTTAATTTGAGAATACCAGCTGTAAATCAAACAATAATCTTGAAGGTGGCCAGAGCCTCTCTGTTTATTGACCCCCTGGTACCCTGCAAATGCCACAGCATCAAATGGATGTTTGTTTTTCTCATAATAACCCCTTTCTGCTGCTTGCTATTCTCCTCAGAACATCTTTTCTTCCCAGGAATTCAGAACCAAATCCCTAGCCAAGCTATTGAGTTGTTTCATGGCTTGGTTCTGGATTTAAACCAAGAGTTCTTAGGACTGGAAACATGTAAAAAAAAACCCAAAAACATTTCTTTAGCTCCAACTGAATCCAGAGCACATGTGCTAATCTCTGGGGAAAGTTAAATGAGACAGGATTCCTGCCTTCATGATGCTTACAGTCTTCTAGGAGAATAAGATGCCAACAAAGATAGCAATACTTTGAATGATGCCTTGATATTTCAACATATCAGTAACCTCATTGATGTGAATAGTCCCTCTGCCAGTGAATATTGCAACCTATCCATGACTGCCCATCTTATGTAACCCTTATTCATGTTCTCCCTTAAATCAACCATAACAGGAACTATCCAGCATGGTAGGAGTCTTTATCTAGATACATTGACATAGTCTGGCTCTCAGTGGAACCCATGTACAGTCTGTTAGCTGTTCCTTCCTCTTATATGACAGGCCCACCTTTTCCCCCCTGGTTACATATTTTTCTCTTTCTTAAAATTATTATTACTTATTTTGTTAAACATTTCCTAATTACACATAAACAATTTTAACACCCATTTAAAAAAATTCATTCCAAATTCTCTCCATCCTTCCCCCATCTTTGAGAAAGCAAATAATTTTATATTGATTATTCATGTGAATTCATATAAAATATATTTCCATTTTAGCCAATTATATATTTTATAATGGTATACTTTATACCATCTCCCTTTTATGTAGTTCTTTACATGTCATATGTACCAGCCTGCTGCAACTCACTATGCCCTATTCCATGTACCTCTTCAAAAAGTTCCAACTCTTATGCATTATTGTATGATGGAGGTCCCTCTAGGTTTTTCAAAGCCATGATAGTGGAATCCAAGTTTTTCCAGGTTTTATCATACTGAAAAGACTTCATGTAGGGATTACAGATTATGTTTTCCAGGGGCCAGGCTATTAGCTAAGTATGGTGAGGTTCATCATCTCGCCATCATCACTTAGTGATGAATTCTTTAGCCATGGCCACCCAGAGATAGCTTTAATATATAACATTAAACGATGAGTAAAGTGTTGCAAAAGAGTGTTCTGCTACATCTGAGGGAAAAGATTATTATCATTCCCTATCCTTATTGGGTAAATTTTGCTAGTATTTATTCTCTGTGTCAATTTTTTTCCCTACTGTGAATCTGGATTTTAAAAAGTCATTTCCCAGGGGAAGAAGAAGGCATGAATCATTCAGCAACAAGAACACCAGGAGATAGATGGGCAGAAAAGAAAGACAAAGAAACAAAGTTTTTAGTCCCAGAGTACATGTGTTATTTCCATCTAACCAATGACCTAGGAGCCAAGGATTCCTAGAAACAAGAATTTAGTGGAAAGGCTGGTGATTTGAATGGGAAGAGAAGCTAAGTTGTGGATGGTATTCCATACTGGACTCAGCATGGAAATTTCTAATTTAGGGAGGAGTATCAAGGTATATTGTAGTTTAGGGTGTGCTGAAATTATAATCAGTAGACCTGAACTCAAGTCATTGATCCAACATGTTTTAGTTGCATGACCAGAAGTATACATAGAAATTCTGCACCTGAGGCCAATGAAGGGGGAGGGAGAAAGGCTGTAGTATATAGATCTACTTGGGGTGCTGCTTAAGAAGGAGAAATAACAACAGGGAGATCTGTACACTTTCCATTTGTTTCCTAGTTCCTTACAATGCTTAATACTAAAATTCCATTTTTAAAAAGACAAAATCGGGGGCAGCTAGGTGGTGCAGTGGATAAAACACCGGCCCTCAGGAAGACCTGAATTCAAATCCAGCTTCAGACATTTGACACTAGCTGTGTGACCCTTGACAAGTCACTTAACCCTCATTGCCTCGCAAAAAAACAAAATTAAATTAAAAAGACAAAATTGTTTATGAGGTGTTTTTAGTAAATAAATCAGCACAGTAAAAGACAAAGGTGTTGAGGAGAGAAAGGCCAGGGTATCTTCTTCTCCCATAAACACAGCTGGCTTAGTAGGTAATACAGGTTTAGAGAAGGAAATGGATAGTATTGGAAAGTAGTAGGTTTCATTAGTGAGCAAAATCCTGTAGTTTGCTTGTGAAAATTATGGGGAGTGGAGAGGCAAAGTATATGGAGTTACAATGGACCTATAGTTCTAAGACAAAATGGTAACATACTGATTTAATCAAGACCAAACAACAAAAGATAGATATTCAATTCAAATAAAGACACAATTATTTCCTACAATGTGCACATTGTTATGACAGTTATGAAATATAATTCTAGAGGAAACTTTAGAGATAATCTTCCTTACTTTAGAGATGAAGAAACTAGCCCAAGACCACTCATTTACTTAGTGAAATGGTCAAGTCTAGAACCCAGGTCTCTTAATTCTCCTTTTAGTGCTATTCTTCTTGTTTAGTGGGGGAGGGGCAGCTAGGTGGCACAGAGGATAAAGCACTGGCCTTGGATTCAGGAGGACCTGAGTTCAAATCTGGCTCAGACACTTGATACTTACTAGTTGTGTGACCCTGGGCAGATCACTTAACCCTCATTGCCCTGCCAAAAACCAAACATATATAGTCAAGAAAAACAAATTCCCATATAGCCATGTCAAAAAAAAAAATCTATTTAGGGGCAGCTAGGTGGCACAGTGGATAGAGCACTGGCCTTGGATTCAGGAGGACCTAAGTTCAAATCCAGCCTTAGACACTTGACGCTTACTAGCTGGGCAAGTCACTTAACCCTCATTGCCCTGCAAAAACAAAAATTGGGGGGATATTATGTAGAATTTCTCATCTCTCTGACCAACTTAATACATAAACCTGGGCTACACAGTGATTATTCTGGTATTTGTAGTTTAATTCTGTTTTATACATTGTGCAACAAATAGAACTCTGGACTTAAAAATCAGGAAAATCTAAGTTTGAATTCTGTCTCAGATACTTAATAGCCATGTGACCCTGGGCAAGTAACTTAAACTCTCTCAGCCTGTTTCTTCACTTGTAAAATGGAAATGGAAATAACACCTGTCTCAATGAGATGTTGTGAGAAACAAATGAACTGACATGTAAAAGCATTGAAAACTTTAAAGCATGATATAAAGGCTACCTATTATTATTAATATACATATATAAGTAGAAATATTTATATTTTTATACATGCCATTTTTTGCAGATGCTTTGGCAAGAAATTTTAAGTGTGGAAAGAAAATAGAAGGAAACTAACTAATTACACTAGTTTCTTTAAAATTGACCCCAAGAAAACCCTTCTGGAAGGGCTACAAGTCTAAAATAAAAGTCTATTTCCTGTCTTGTCATTAATAATATCCTGCAATATCCATACACTCATAGGGTCTGAAGCTAGAATGAATCTGAGAGATCACCTAGCCCTAAACCCTCTTAAGAAGTAGCAAAATCAGAATTTGAATCAAAATCCTCTGACTCCAAATAAAGGTCTCCCTTAACTATTCAAATCCGCCTCCTTTCTAGTTCCTATTTCCAAAAAGAAGAAACAAATCTTTAATGTTTCATCATTTGATAAACATTTTATGGCTGATATGAGCTAATTGTAGATTGGATGTCTGGGTGAATGCAACTCCCCAGCTCATTACAGAGAACAGTTCAGATGATTCAAAACTAATGTGTGTCAAGAGGCTTTGAAAAACAATTATTAGTAAGGCAAATATTATTTCACACTTAATGCTTTTGAAAACATTAACCCATCAGAGTCACAGATTTTAGGAAGGAGGACCATAGAGACTACAGACTTATCGTGACTAGCATCATTAATTGATTCCAAGACAATACATGTTAACATGAAACAATATTACAGGAGACAATTTTATGCTCAGACCACCTGATTTACAGTTAAGCCCCAATGGGAGCCAATAATGGATCCCATGAAGAGATGGCATTATTCAAATTCACACTATTTATAGTTATAATTATATGCAAAATATGGTGACTTGTTCCAGTCCCGTGGAACCATGCAGTGCAAATTCAAATAATGTGGCCACTTCAAAGGATTCATTATTTTCACTCCTATGAACCTAGCTGCATTTCTCAGGCAAGCTAGTAGACATAAAGCAGAAATTTCAGTGTTTTAGTGAGATTTTGATAATGTATAGATGGCATTGTTACAAAATATTAATGATTGAGAAAACAGTAGAGTATACTTATAGCTAACCCAAGAACCTCATTTTACAGATAAGGAAACTGAGTCATGGCTTGCTTTGATGACAGCCAATTTCATCTTCTAGGCGATGACAAAACCAGGAATATAACCCAAATTTCTTGTATCTGAGTCAAACACTCTTTCCTACTATATTATAAAACTTTTAAAAGTTTGATATGGGCAGTTAACCTTCCCTTTTCCATTTTCTATGATCTTACTTCACATATAATTAGTTTTTCTTTATAAATCTATGAGCTTTCTTCCTCTTTTCTAAAATCTAAAAGAATTGTTTTTCTAAAATCTAAATCTAAAAGAAATTCCAATTCATAAGTAATTACTTATACCCAGTTTACTGCACACAGTGGAATATGAGTGGCCAGTGAAAGATTGGGTAACAATAATAAATTTGTTATTAAGGATTTTTATAGCATTTCATACAGTCTAATTACCAAATAGATAACTATCATAGCACCCTTATGGATTAACTAAATTTGAAAGGCAACACGGTATCTTAGAAAGAGTAATTTCCCTGAAGCTTTGAGAAACTTAGAAATCACTTAGAAACTATGAAGTCACTTAGAAAGAGTAGGGGGAAGAGAGTCAGCTAGGTGGTGCAGTGGATAAAGCACCAGCCCTGAATTCATGAGGACCTGAGTTCAAATCCAGCCTCAGACACTTGACACTTATTAGCTGGGCAAGTCACTTCACCCTCATTGCCAGAAACAGTAGGGGAAGAGGGGTTGAGCTAAAATTTCGCCAGAATTCTGACTAAAATGGCAAAGGTCTTTTATTAATTTGTTTATCCATGATTTAAAAAGAGAAGTCCTGTTGATCTAGCCTATTCGTACTGCACTATGGTAGAGGCACTACAGAGTAAACATTAGTTCCAGTCTGTAGAAATAATGAATGTTAACTGTTGACTTAAAATATTTGGTGGACATCTTGCAATGCTAAATGCTGCCTCCTACAAGGGTTAAAAGTCTTACTGTTTTTGTTCTTCATCTCATTTGTTGTAGTTCAGCCTGAAATTGGGTTGATAAAAGCCACTATCCTTTTATTATTTATGTTTAATGTTACAATATACTATTTATGCTTAATATAAAGATTAAATGTAATGTTTAATTTAATGTTGCTTAATAATTTATCCTTGATGACATGAACAAGTAGATAAAATAACCACTTTTTAAACTGAATAAAAGTGTTAGTATATTATTATTATCAAATCATTACTGTTATTTTTTCATTGGGATTCAGATAGAAATAGACCTGGGACAAATCACTGTTTTGCTTATTTTTTTTACAATTAATGTTTCACAGACTTTTGTATAGATGGCTCAAATAATTGCCTTTCCTAATTGAATAAAAGCATTATGATATAGGTTCATCCTCTGTCAGATAACTAAAAGTATCCTTCACACAACTGCAGTGGCAGAGAGTACAAGAGAGATGATATGTACTTTGTACTGTTCTTACTCGATTTTGATCTATTCTACTAGTTTTCCATCTTTTGAAAGACTGGGGGTTTTTTGTCCCATGTAGCTTGGAGAGTATGAGTATCTGATATGACAGCATCTGTTAAAATCATTGTTCTTGAGTTTTTATCAATCAGTGTTATATCAAGTGACAACAATTCATTCTGTGATAATGGTCTGGTTCCAACGAAGTATAGTTGTTGATGTCTCCAGGATATTCTGAGATCTGTATTTACATGTTTGCTTTTTTTTCTGGGGTACAATTCTAGCCACAAGGTAGTTTTGCTAATGTAAAACTAGGTTCAATAGTTATCTTCCTTCCACAAAGAATAGTGTCCAAATAGTATTACTAAACCTTTAAGAGTCAATTGGGAGGGGGCAGCTAGATGGCGCAGTGGTGAAGCACCGGCCCTGGATTCAGGAGTACCTGAGTTCAAATCCGGCCTCAGACACTTGACACTTACTAGCTGTGTGACCCTGGGCAAGTCACTTAACCCTCATTGCCCTGCAAAAAAAAAAAAAAGAGTCAATTGGGGGGGGCAGCTAGGTGGCGCAGCGAATAAAGCACCAGCCCTGGATTCAGGAGGAACTGAGTTCAAATCCGACCTCAGACACTTGACACTTACTAGCTGTGTGACCCTGGGCAGGTCACTTAACCCTCATTGTCCCACCAAAAAAAAAAAAAAAGCGTCAATGATATCTTGGAACAACAATATAACTCTCATTCTATGACCAGTGTGTGAGGTGACTGAGTTTAACTGTCATTCTGTTCATTGTTATGGCTGAAGAAAGGATAGAGAAAAAGGACTAAAATGACATTTTCTGAGAAAATTGAATTTAGTCATTATCTTGTTAATAGGAAGAAATTATTGAAGAGACTCTAATGAGTATCCTGAGAGAATTGAATGGTGGGACCATGTTTCCAGAACAAAGGAAATGCCCCCAGTTGTAATGTTATACAAAGCAATTTGCTTTGACTTTGCACAGAACTTTGCTGTTATCTTTCTCATAACAAACACATTTTATTTTTTGAATCATTATTAAATTTTATTTTAAATTTGTAAAAAAGAAGCATTTCCATAGACTAGTGTAATTTTAAAAAGACTATTGCACACAAAACTACAAATCTACTATGTACAAACTTATCATGTAAATTTTTTTTCTTCTCTCCCCCTGGCCCACCATAAAGATGGTTACCATTAGACACAACTATGTGTGCGTATGTGTATGTATGTATGTATGTGTAATATATATATATATATAATTCCATACATCTATTTACCAGTTCTTTCTCTGGATGCAGATAACATATTTCTTCATATGTTCTTTATAGTTAATTTGGGTATTTATAGTAGTCAAAATAACTGATTTGTTTATAGTCATTCTTTAAACAATATTGCTTTTACTGTATACAATGTTCCCTTGATACTGCTCACTTTGCTCTTCCTCATTTTCATGCAAGTCTTTCCATGCCTTTTTAAGATCAATGAGCTCATCATGTCTTATGGTACAGTGATATTCCATCACAACAACCATACACTATAACTTTTTCAGCCATTATCCAATTGATGAGGATCCCTGCAATTTCTAGTTTTTTCCCCACCACAGAAACAGATGATATGAATACCCCATTCACATTCATAATTATAAGTATTTGTGAATTTTGCTCCATCTTATCTTTACTCATTATTTTCTTTCTCAGAATCTCTTTTTGTCCTATCCCTATTATATTATCTTCTCTCCCACCTACTCCCCCCACTTTACCCACCTTTCCAATAGTCCCCCCACCCTCCCAAATCTCACTCCAATTATTAAAGAAACTATTTTGTGTGTTTTTCAGTGGAACCATATAGCTTGTTATCTTCCATGTGTATCAGTTGTTTTATAAGTTTTTTTTTCTTTCATTTGGAAGCCATATTTAATTCTGTTTAGAGAAGATAATTATTAGCTTGGACTTTTATAGTGCTATATAGCTACATTATTTCATTCAAGCCTCATAATAGCTCAATAAGGGAAATGTTCCAAATGCTATTAATTCTATTTTATAAGTTTTATAAGGCTCAGGACAGTTAAGGGGTTTGCTCAAATTCACACTGCTAATAAGAAGTAGGACTGGGAGCTGAACCCAAATTTCCTCTTCCACCATCATGTTGCTTCTCCATCTGATTGTGTTTTGGTTTTGACTACTTTATTCTAAAAGTTTGCAGTTTATTTTTGAAAGTAAAGGCTTCCGACTGAATACTATGTGTATCTGAAAGGATATTTGTATATTATAAGTATGTTTTCATTAAATTTCTGAAGAACTAGACTCAGCAAATATTTTTGGCATGCCATTTTAAAAATAACTTATTGAATTTATTATATACTCTTATTTTTATTTTATTTTGCAGGGCAATGAGGGTTAAGTGACTTGCCCAGGGTCACACAGCTAGTAAGTGTCAAGTGTCTGAGGTCAAATTTGAACTCAGGTCCTCCTGAATCCAGGGCGGGTGCTTTATCCACTGCACCACCTAGCTGCCCCCATTGGCATGTCATTTTTAAACTCATTTACTTTCTTAAGTTTTCCATATGACCTACATTTATTGAAAGTAGTGTTGCCATAGTTTGTATTTATTTCCATTCTTTCCATTTATCTTCTATGGTCAATTCTCAGGAATGATTAAACAAAAGAAGCCATTGTTTGTTGCTCTGACTTTTTGGTAAGCTGTATGCACCTTTCTTCCAAATGGCTATGCCATCTTTGATTGATGCCAAGTTTGCATCATTTCCTAGAAGTAGAAATGTATCTATGCATTGTTTTTTATTAAAGCCATGGAACTGTGGGTAGCTTTTTCCATAACTACAACTCATGTATCTGACATCATTAGGTGATAAGGTATTTCACATGTTGGATTTACCCTTTTGCATCAAAGTAGTTATTTTCATTTTGACTATTATGATGTGTTTTATAAAATATATTGCATACTCCATTTTTTCCAGTGAAAGATAAAGGACAAAATTTAGCCTTTTCTTGATTTTTCAGAGTGGTCATTATGAATCCCCATTATTATACTATGTGGTACAAGAGTTATGTGTGTTCTTTATAGTTTCTCTGTCTTGTCTCTTCAGGTTAGTTTCTCAACTATTTTATAACCTGTTGTTATTGTAACTGCCTCTAATAGTCTCTCTGTCTCTCATCTCATTTAAAATTTCCTCATCTATAAAAAGAGTTTATTTTAATGTCCCCTAGTCCTTTTACAATGGTGTGAGATGGAAAAAGACATAACTAAACCTGTAATGAATTTTGTATTGAACTCATAAGCTTCTCTAAATGATCTCAGGGAAGTAAATTAAAATTTTTAGTTTAAGGCCTTGGTTATGGAACTTTCAGGAGCCCAGAAATATCTTTTTACGCCATCTGCTAGGAGCTTCCTAGCTCATACATGTGTTCCTGTTTGTTTGTTTGTTTGTTTGCTTTTGTGGGGCACTTGGGGTTAAGTGACTTGCCCAGGGCCACACAGCTAGTAAGTGTTAAGTGTCTGAGGCCAGATTTGAACTCAGTTACTCCTGAATCCAGGGCCGATGCTTTTATCCACTAGGCCACCTAGCTGCCCCATACATGTGTTCTTAAGAATTCAGATCAACAGAACTTGTACCTTCAAATAAGTTAGACATTACAGTATTGCCACCATGACCTGATTTGAAGGAATGATTAAAAGCGTTGATTATAATAGAGAGCCTCTGATAAGGTGCTTTAGATATGTTGCTGATCTTATTTTGTTGTAATTAATCTGAGCCATATCTCCATGATTTCTGTCAAGGAAAAAGTCATGATTGTTTTATAGGTTTGGATATCACCCCAGAAACTATTTCTACCAAAGTATTTGGTCTTCAATTTGGGTAAAATGGGAAGTAGAACTTGGTTTTGCTCCAGGACTCAAACAACCAGGGTCCACACAGTCTAAGTTAATTTTTAAAAAAATCAGATAAGAGAAATTTCAGAGACATTTTACCTATGCTGACTATAAGCTGTCCTCCACTTTTTAATCAATAGCCTAGATGGGTATTGTGACAAAAATTTATATTTAAATATCCCCACTGTAGTCATCATAAAAAGAATAACAACATTGCTTTTAAAATTCAAAATGATCACATCCATTTTCTAGATATGAATTTAAACTCATTGTGTTTATATATTGATGCAGGGTGCATTGATGTATTACATCTATAATATTACTGAGGTGGATAATATCTGTATCTGTGCAGATTCCAACCCATCCATGACTCCTAACCTTGAGCAACTCCAAGCCATGTTGTAAAATCTAATGTGTGCGTCCTTACCTGCCCTGCCCCCCTACTGTGGGAGGAGAATTAGCTAAGGTTTACTTATAAATTCAGCAACAGTTTAGGCTTTTAAGCATTTATTAAAGTATATTAGGGGTTAGCAAAGAGAGAGAGAGAGAGAGAGAGAGAGAGAGAGAGAGAGAGAGAGAGAGAAAGTAGCCTTCACTTAGTTATTCAAGAGAGTGAATTTCTGAAAGTTAGGAAACCTGGCTACCTTCCTCCTTCTTCAGCCACCATAAGCTCCTTTCCAAACCAAAGAGACAATTTCTCAGTCCGTTTGAGTGGAAGCTACCTGCGGCTCAGGAAGAGGGTTGGTCCCCACACACAGCTCCAAGCTAATTTGCTGGTAGCATTGATTGACATAACTTACAGGAGGTTCTATGAATAGAGGCAACTTCTGGATGCCAGGCAACTTCTGGAATGCTAGTCACATGCTTCTGATCAGGGGGCGGCACCCTGGTTCTCACAATGTTTTTCTCAGCAAGGGGTGGCACCCTGGTTCTCATAATGTTCTACCATAAAGCTGCTACAGAAAATTCATCTAGTATGCCACAGGCTTTCTTTTTGATGTCTTGGCATTGTATCTATTAGTTATCCCTTGCTCTCATTAAATGATGGGCATACATCCATTCTTGGTCAGACATTATCTCTCTGATGACATCCTTTATGTCAAATTCTCCTACACAGTCCTTCAACAATGATACGTAGCAATGTGCTCACAGTCATTGTTCTTTGGGTGAGTCTCAACTTTAATTCTTAGGACACAGTGGTAGTCCATAACTTGTATCTATTCAGTATCACCATAAGAATATTCACATTTTAAAAATGGTCTTTATTTCAGGGAGATGCTTAGAGTCATAAAAAAAGTCTATTCAATTTCCCAAGTACAAACATGCTTACTGTCTTCTTCAATTCTAGGCTTAATTTATCACCCATTGGCAATATATATGTATCAGTTCTATGAGTTGTCCATCCAACTACATATCATAAGTTTGCATTTCATTCACTTGGTTTTTCTTTCATGAATCTAAACTCTTTTAGGTGATTATAGATATTCTTTTTTATTTTTTTTTTAGTGAGGCAATTGGGGTTAAGTGACTTGCCCAGGGTCACACAGCTAGTAAGTGTTAAGTGTCTGAGGCCAGATTTTAACTCAGGTACTCCTGAATCCAGGGCCAGTGCTTTACCACTGTGCCATCTAGCTGCCCCTAGGTGATTATAGATATTACTTGCAAGACTCTAATAGTTTTGGGTTTCATGTAGTCAGTATATCTTCAGCAAATAAGAGTAAGTCACTACCCAATAGGAATTCTTTGCTTTGGATTCTATGATGGTCATTCTAGTATATGTTCATCAGAGGTGTTTGCCACCATCAAGATATGCCAGAATATAATGAATGAAATACATTTAAACAGAATATAAACAAGTTTTTAACCAGATATAAAAAGTGATTTCTCTACAGACCTCCCTTGTATAGGTGGGCACACAAAATTATGAAGAACTAAAGTGACTTTTCCACAGTCTTTTTTTTTGGTGAGGCAATTGGGGTTAAGTGACTTGCCCAGGGTCACTCAGTGTCAAGTATCTGAGGCTGGATTTGAACTCAGGTCCTCCTGAATCTGGGGCCAGTGCTTTATCCACTGTGCCACCTAGCTGCCCCTGTCCACAGTCTTAATAAGAAAAGTCCAAGATAGCACCACTGCAGAGTTTTCTGCCTAGAATACATTCTCTGCTAAAAATTTAAAGGGGAGGTTTAAACAGGCAGATGGTAAAAATTCACAGCACCTGTTATGGCAAAATAAGGCGTGTGTTTGATACATTGAGCTGAAGCCTGCACAATGAGAAATTCACTCTAGGGAGGCTTGTTAGTCATCCCATACTAGAGGTGAGATAATGTATCCAGGTGGCACAGTTTCTTCCTTTCTTTTTAAAAAGAAGGTTTATTGTCCAACAGCATGAATTTATAAGAAACAAGGCAAATAGGAATCTACTGCAGGTCTGGGAATTATAGTAAGCACAAAGAGTGAAAGGGCAAGACGTTTAAAAAAAACAACCAGCAAGCAAAACATTAGTGTGTGTGTATGTGCGCATTTGTATGTGTATTTGTATGTGTGAGTTCCTTAAAGTCAGGGAACATCTTTTACTTTTTTTTGTATCTTCAGTGCTTAGCACTATACCTGATACAAAGTAGGCAACGAATAAATGTTTATTAATTGAGTGCTTATTGATTGGTATATGTGTATATGTATGCATACACACATGCATAAAGTTTTCTTTTGTATTTTAGCTTCCTGAAACATCCACATGCATGCATGTATACATATACATAAAATGTGTATGTATATTTGCCATATGTGGAGGGAGGGAGGGAGGGAGGGAGAGAGAGAGAGAGAGAGAGAGAGAGAGAGAGAGAGAGAGAGAGAGAGAGAGAGAGAATGAGAATGAGAATGAGAATGAAAATGAATTAGGTCCAGCCTTGTATTTAGGTTAAATAGGCAGTTAGTTGTCTGTGTTATATCATTTGAAGTCTGCTAGGAAGGCCCCACTTAAGCAAACATCTTTTCCCCAACATGCCTTAAATTCTGTGGTTAGAGTGATCAGTTAGATTAAAGAGGCACTCTGTTATAGTTGAGCAAGTATTAGATTTGAAATAAAGCAATACTTATTAGCTATGTGATCACAGACAAGTTACTTGACCACCATCAGTGGATAAGGGTAAGTTTTCCCATCTACAACATGGGGGGGAAAACTATAAGGGCTATGTTATAGGGTTATTGTAAGGATCAAATGAACAATGTGTGTAAAACACTCTAAGGTTTGCAAAGCACTCTATGTAGCTATTATCTTCATTATCATTATGTAATGGGGGAAATGGGGTAGGGGTTTGGTTAGGGGTAGGGGTTCTTAGGAATTCCTCTTTAAAGAATTACACCCTCTTGCACACAAAAGTAGTTAAAATAAGGTGGTAGTTTATTTAGGGGCAAGGGAAGGGGGGGAGGAGGGAAATCATGAAAGAAATCCTTGGACTTCTCATGGGGAGATAGGCACAAAGCATGTGACTCAGAGGTACCAATCTCCCCGAACAGGAGACTGGCAGGTACTTTTATAGAGGAGGGAGGACCATTTGACTGTGGAAAGTTCCTTTAGTGAGGGAGGACCATCCCCCACTAGTGGTAGCTGGGGGAATTGGGTGAGGAGTGGAGGGCCATCCCCCACTGGTAGTGACTAGAGGAATTGGGTGAGGGGTGGCTATGGCTCTCTCTTCAGGACACAAAGGCTGCAGCCACACCCAAATTTATCTCCCCAGGGGTAAGGGAGACCAGAATGAAGTGTGGGAATCTGAAGCTAGCTCAGTTTGATTTGGTTCCGCTTATCTCTCTAGGCATATCTGTCCTCTGGTTTAGCATCTCAAGGACAAGATTCCTTGGTGTGCCCCAGAGAACTTCTGGGGTGCTCTGCACCCATGACAATTATAAAAACTCATTTATATAGCATTTTAAGATTTATTAATAACTCACATGTTTATACTTTAATCAAGTACTTTCCTTAAAAAAAAAAACCTTATGAGGTAGGTTGTATAATTATTATTCTTATTTTTCTGAAGACAAAAACTGAGGTTCATGATGGTGATATGAGAGAGACCTCATAGATCATCAATGTCTGATCCTCTCATTTTAGAGATGAAGTCTGAGGCACCAAGAGGCTAATTTGACTCACCCAAATAATATAACTAGAAGATGTTAATGTAGATATATCCACAAAGCATGGAATATAGTTCTTTTCCAAATCCTGTGGAATAAGAGAATCACAGCATTAAAGAAATGAGAGAGACTTCAGAGATCTGCTGCACTGACCACAAAGTATTAATCCCATTTCTGGAACTTCCCCTTGTAAATTTCAAATGTTGAGAGAGGTTACCTGGTTTATCCATTTGGGGACAACCCAAATTTGTAAGACTCAAATGTATCTATAATCTTAGGATTTGGGACATTCCTGTCAATGAAGTAGAAGGCAACCCCATTGATTGTGTCTCCTTACATCCATTCAAACTTCATCTCCCTTTAAATCCCACCTAGTGATCCTCACTCTGTCCTCCAGGATGAAATAGAATAAACCAAATTTAACTTTCTTATTATAACCCTTCAACTATTTGAAAATGGTTTTCCTTTTCCCACTTTCTTTCCTTCACCAGGGGAAAGGGGAAAGAAGGGGAAGGAATGAGCATTTATATAGTGTCTACTATGTGCCAGGCACTGTACAAACAATTTTGTGAGATAGGTGCTATTATTATCCCCATTTTACAGTTGAGGAAACTGAGGCAGATAGAGATTAAGTGATTTGCCCAGAATCACACAGCTGGAAACTATCTGAGGCCAAATTTGAATTCAGTTCTTCTTGACTCCAGGCCCAGTACCCTTATCCACTTTACCCTTTAGCTGCCACCAGACCAAGCATAATAATAATGATAATAATAATAAACATTCAAATAGTGCTTTAAGGTTTGTAACATTATACAATATATAATATATAAATTATCTCATTTAATCCTCACAGCAACCCTGAGAGGCAAGTGCTGTTATTATAACCATTTTACAGATGAGAAAACAGACGATTGTTAGGTGATTTACTTAGTGTCTGAGAGTGGATTCAAATTTGAGTCTTCCAGACTCTAGGCTCAACACAATATTTACTGTGCCACCTAGTGGTCTATCTATAGTCCCTTCACCTTATCATCGTATGGTATATTTTTGAATTCCCTCACCATACTGGTCTCCTTCATATATATATCCTCTAGCTTGTCACTGATCTATAATTGGAAGGGACTTCAGAAGTTCTTGGGTCGAAACCCTTCATTTTACAGATAAAGAAACTGAGGTCTAGGGAGGTTGTTACTTTCCTGAGGTCACAGTAGTGGTACACATTAGAGGAAGAGAGTCATTGTTCTTTCCATTGCATCATGCCATCTAGAAATGTCAATGCCACTCCTAAAAAGTTAAATCCCAGAACCAAAGCCAATATTCTAAATGCAGTATAGGCAGGGCAGAGTACAGCAGGACTATTACCACTCATAATCTGCACACATACTTCTACTGATACAATCTAAGACTGCATTAGCTTTATTTGGCTAACCTATGACATGGCAAAGATTGAAATCCATTAAAACCCTTAGGACTTTTTGTTTTCTTATAAAAACCTTCTGAACTTAACTCTTAGGATTTTTTCATTTGAACTGCATTCTAGCCACATTTGTCCCACAGCTCTTTTTTATTTCAATTACAAAATATTTTAGCTTCAGCCCAAAGTTCTAATCTATTAAAGTCTTTAAGGCTCCCCAATCTCTAAACTTAATAGTCATACTATTTCCATTTTTATTGAAATAATTGATAGAAATGTTTGTTTGTTTTTTAAAAGTCAGAGTCCTGTTCTACTTCAGTAGAGATTTTCCTTCAGGTTGACTTTTGCTACCACGATTAGAAAGGTAGTATATCAAAATGTAGCTTTTGAGAAGTAAGTCACTATTGCCAATAGCACTTACAAGAATACAAGAATTCTCTCCATCAAAGGGACCCCCTTCAGACAGAATATATAAAAGCTGAATATAAACAGAGCTTCTTTCCTGGTATTTTAAAGACTTGCTTTCAATGAGTAGGCTTTATATTTGTATATATTCAGAATTGCATGTTATTCTATTTTTCAATCGATCAGAGAAGTTTTAACTATATTTGATAGACTTTATCCTCTTCTCAGAAGCAGAAGGAACTTAAGAACTTAACTGGTTAGTTAAGTGATGATTCCTTGGTAATAAGAAATACCAAAAGCTCACTAGCCATAATAAGGTACGTTGATTGTCTGAGAGTGACCGTGGGATTGAAGAATTAGGTGAATTATGCCAATTCAGAATCCAAAGGTGGGCAAATCACAAATTGATCTTTTACAACAGTCATCATTCCATTGAGGGCCCATGAGTGCTTGTGACACAAAGGTGTGAATTCTTGGCTTAGAAAGAATCATGGTAAGCTTTCGAATTTGTAATTGGAAATCTTTCCCTTCTTTTCCTCTTTTGGGGAGTGACTGAGAAAAACGTTTTCTTCAGTTATATGGCACCTCTCTCATTCCTGAAATATCACAGGGATTGGTTCATTAATCATATCCCATAAATCCTTTCCTTCTGAACTCTAGAATACAGTTCTTTAAGTACTCCTGAACCAAATAACTAGAAATGACTGAAGGCAGCTAGATATCCTCTTACCATCTTCTGACTCATTTTGGGCTTTCAATCCCAATAAATTCTTATCTTGCTATAATTCCCAGTCTAAAGATCATTCTCCTTTGTAGAGGAAGAAAAGGAGCAAAATAGGAACTATGTCATGTCAGATACTAAGGTGGTTTTCATCTTCCTATCCCTAGTACCCAGCCGGTAGTAAGGACTTAAAGTTTTTTGAATTGAGTAGCTCTGCCTTCTCCCTATGAGCATCTTTCCATCGAATCAAGGCAAGTCATAGGAGTCTGGATAGAGAACTAGAAGGGGCCTCAGAGCCCCTCTAACACTCCTGCCTCATTTTACAGATGAGAAATCTGAATCCCAGAAAGAAAAAGTGAATTTGTGCATGATCATGTAGATAGTAAATGACAAGCTTTGAATTCAATTCCTCTCATTCTAGAACCAGGATGTTTTTCACTATCTCTTGCTTCCTAGGTCCACTTCAATTTTCCTCTTGTTCAACACAAATGGAGAAAAAGTTTTTCTTTGGCATTTATAGTATCAATTTATATTGCGCCTTCACCTTCTTGATGTAAATATTATGTCCTCTTCTCAACTCCACATATCAAGCACTTCCTCCTCCCAATTAAAAGAAGATAGGAGTAGACAGGGGGAGAGTACAGAAGAAAGGGAACAGATTCAGGGAAGGAGAAGGACAATACAATTACAATAGCTGTTTGCAAATATGTGAAGTTCTATCCTGTTAAAGAGGGATTGGGCTTCTTTACAGCTCCAAAGGGTAAAACGAATACTAATGACTGGAAATGAGAGGGAGATAGATTCTGATTCAATGTTAGGAAATTCTTTTCTAATAAATTATCTTCACTAAGAATAGAATGAGATGCTTCCAGTGGCCAAGAACTCCTGTCATTTAAAGCATGCAGACTTAGAGCTGGAAATGTCAAGTATCTTGTAGAAAGTATTTCTATACAGGGTAAGAAGAGGAACTGAATGTTCTCTAAGGCTCCTACCCAATCTAAGATTCTCTTCTTTTTGACCTATTCCAAACATGCACCATAACTGAGTCTCTCTCCTCCCTCAACCCCCTCCGTCTTCCTCCAGAGAAAGACTAGTTCTCTGGCTTTATTTGAGGCTGATAACTCACACAGCATGGAACTCATTTACACAATCCACATCTATCATGGTTGAGAGGAGAGAGAAATGGTATTGGAAGTGCCAGGAAAAGCTTAGAAAATACCTCCCCCATGCTACCCATTTCTCCAGTTATACACAAAAGAAATAGAATTTTGGAACTAAAAAGTTCAGTAAATTAATTAATCCAAAAATATTTTTCTACTATGTAGGAGACAGTACAGAAAATTAAGAGTTAAGATGCATGTTCCTTACTCTCTTAAAATCATTCGGGAGTGATAGAACAAAGGTTACTGACCAAAAAAGAAGGAAGGCTAGTGACAGGGATTGGACCTATGATTAAAGGGACATAGGAAATTCCTGGTAAAGAACACATCCTCTACCAGTGTGGGTTGGCAAATTCTGGTCTTATAGAACTACTGACAACACTGTGAAATTAAGTAACTTACTTTGTATTATATAGCCAACATGAGTTAGAAGTGGAATCTAAGATAACGCATCCATAGTTCTGAGATCTTTCTATCTTCTATGTCTACTATGTGTTTAGTTGTCAAATGAATGATATATAATACATGGGAAGGAAAGACTACTTAAAGCCAAGCTACCAAGAAAGGTTCTAAGGAAGAGGCTGGATTTCTCTCCCTATCTTCTTCCCCAGCACTCAGCTCAACTTTGAAATATGGGTAGTATTCAAACATGTGAGAACACAGCATTTCAGGTGGACATGCAAGTGTGGAGGATAATTGTATATGCGAAGATAAGCAGACATGATATGTTCAAGAAGAAATGAATGGATCTATAAATGAATTAGTATGAGCTGCAGCTCAAGGAAATAGTAGAAAAGAAATGTTGAGATCTCATTATAGAGAGATATAAATTAGCATGATGTTTTGAGAGCAAGCTGAACCTGTTAACCAATAATCCATGTTGAGATATTTTTTAGTCTCATTTTAGCATCCACAGCCATTGTGTCAGATACCTTAGTCAATTCTACTTCCCTGGGCATATTGTAGTCCTTAGCATCAGCTCATTAACTTCCCCAAGATTCATAAGCAGTCAATAGATTTTTTTTTGCCACAAAAGTCATTTCTTGGCACATACTATATGTATGTTTTTGATAAGGCATATCTTGTTTCACCAAGGTATAAATATGTCTATCTGGAAATCTTGCTAATTAAATTTTAGTAAATAATTTGACTTTTTAACACACAAGAGCTGATTTTTTTCTTTTTTTTTTTCCAGGACAATGGGCTTTAAGTGACTTTCCCTGGGTCACACAGCTAGTAAGTGTCAAGTATTTGAGGCTGGATTTGAACTCAGGTTCTCCTGAATCCAGGGCTGGTGCTTTATCCACTGAGCCCCACCTAGCTGCCCCCAAGAGCTATTTTGAAAGTGTCCAAAGACTGAGATTCTGTTAGACTGGAAGAAAGAAAGGCATACAGGTTCTGCCATTTACATTGAAGAGAAAAAGTTCTTTCCATAGCTTTGGCCATGATATAAACACCTAATGAAGGTAGCAGTAAATTATACTGGAATTCAAGCATGCATATTTAGAGCTGTCTCTGGGTAGAAAATAGAATGTTAAAGATGGGCAGAGAGTTCATTACTTGGCACCTGACAGTCATGAAGTTGAATTAATGGTAGTAGTCCATGAAGGAAGAGATCAGCAGAGTATGGGGATGACTGCCATGTTTGGTCTTGAGTCTCTCCCCTTATGGTAGTCTTTGGGGGTACCTAGCCAGGTTTTTACAAGTATCTCCAGGGTTGCAGCTTGTGCTGCCCTAGTGCCTCTACCCAGAATGCACCAATATGGGGGAGGCAATTGATAATGAAAGGCAGATGTATTTTAACACTGCATATCTCAATGATCCCAGCTGAAAAGAACCCAGGTTTGAATCCCAGCTCTGCTACTTACTACCAATATGGACAATAGGACATTTAACCCTCTGGACCTTAGTTTCTTCATCTGTAAAATAAAGGGGCTGATCAAGATGATCTCCAAGGTCCCTTCTCACTCCACGTCTATAATCCTATGATTCTGTGTGATCTCCCCAAAGTAGAATGCTCAGGGCCATGTGGCAAAGTAACCAAAAGGAAACATGCTCTGGATGCTTTCATAATGCAAATTATCAACTCCTCATTTACTTAAGATTTTTGTATTTTTTCACACATTGGCTCTTCTTGAATCAGGTATCACCTGTTTGCCCAATGTTATTCATATCCTCAGACTTCCCTAAGCCATATCCCATTACTTCTTGAGATGTCATGGCCAAGATGCTGGGAATGTAGCCTTAGAACCTTATGTCTAGCCACACCTCCCCCCTCAGATAACTGCTCTGCTTTTATGTACTTAATAAATCACTTATTTTGCCATCACTTTACAATGTATCTTCCAGCTCCCTCTCCTCCTCCTCCTCCTTCTCTTCCTCCCCATGTTTTTCACTCCCAGCCCTACCCCCAGCAGCTGTTTGACTGCTGGGAACAGTTATCTCCAAGTTTAATTTTGTTTTGAGTCTATTCAGTGACTACAAGTATCCGAGGATCCAAACCTGGGGGGTGGGGTGGAAATCTACTGGTGGTGTTTTTGTTGTCATGCTATTGCTGTTTCTGTGACAGTTGCTGTTAGTTTGTGGTTAGTTTGCTTGGATTCTGCAGAGAGGTCAATCTTGCCCCATTATATTTTGATTGTGTTACAAAGTGACATGTTTCTCTTTCACTCAGCATACTCCAGCAGGATGAAGTTCTCCAGGGCTAGGGATTACCAGCTTCTTCCTTCCCCTTGGGGGTTGGGAATCCCAGAGGACTGGTCATCTTCCAGGATCACAGCTGTTTTGCAGCTGGAGGCAGAGTCAGATCTCAGAGTTCTTCTATTTTCAATTTTATAGCATAAAGTGCATGCTTACATAGACCTACTCACACACACTGTCAAATTCAATCACTCTCCAGGTTCTCTATCTTCTCACATTCTCTCCATCCTGATCCTCGATTTTCACATGCAGATGAATAGGAGCTCAGAAATGTGACAGATATTTACATGTATTGAATCTTCTTCATCACAGCCCCCAAAATGGGTTATTCTTTGGAGGCTGGCACACATGTTAAACCACACATTCTATCTCAAGTCTCAAAGTATGACTAGAACATGCCAGTCTCCTTTGAGTTCTAGGACCTTCACTGTTTATGGCCCCAAACACTCTTGGGAGATGAAGCTAAAAGGTCAAAATGTACCTCAAATAATCTAGAGATCTGTAGCAAAACACATTTCTGTTAACATATGTACCCTGGCACACACAGATTCACAACTCACACTTCCTTAGCTTCCATGAAGTTTTTTGTTGATGTTGTTTTTGTTTATTTTGTTTTTAATAATAAACATTTTTATTTATAGTTTCAGATTCCAATTTTTATCTCTCTTTCCCTCCCACTCCCCCCCTCCCTGAGGCGGCACACAATCAGATATGGGTTATACATGTATGATTATGTAAAACATTACCATATTTCTCATTTTGTACAAGAAAGCTTGATTAAAAGAAAAAATGAAAGTGAAAAATAGCATGCTTCAGTCTGTTCCATCAATATCAGGTTTTTTGTTTTGTTTTGTTTTGTTTTGTTTTGTTTTGCAGGTCAATGAGGGTTAAGTGACTTGCCCAGGGTCACACAACTAGTAAGTGTCAAGTATCTGAGGTCAAATTTGAACTCAGGTCCTCCTGAATCCAGGGCCGGTGCTTTATCCACTGTGCCACCTAGCTGTCTCCCTCAATATCAGTTGTAACTAATACTTCAGTATAACCTTGAGAATTCAAACCAAACACTAGCCTCACAGTCCACCAGACACTCAGCTTTCACTCTCAAAATACTTTATCTCAAATTGCAGGCACTGGCTTTGCCTTTTCCCAATTACTGACATCAGGAGAACATACTAACTCTCATACTTCAGGAGAGAATTCTCTACTGATTGCAGCTGGGAGTTCTCATGGCAGAAATGAACAGCTGCCCCATTTCCAAGTTCGTTACATGTAACTACATGATGGAATGTTTATTGCCATCCTCAGGACCATTCTTGAACTGTGTGGTGTGAGTTGGGGATTACTAAGAATCTTCCTCACACCACCGAGCCACACTGGTCTGCCATAATATCTGAAATTCTTAACCTAAAATTAGATCCCTAGGTTGTAGCTTGGACAGCTTGGTAGTACAGTGGCTAGAGCTCCAGGCCTGGAGTCAGAAAGACCTTAGTACAAATATGGCCTCAAACACTTGCTAGTTGGTTGACCCTAGACAACTCACTTAACCCAATTTGCTTCAGTTTCCTCATCTATAAAATAAGCTAGAGAAGGGAATAACAAACCATTCCAGTGTCTTTGCCAAGAAAACCCTAAATGGGGTCCCAAAGAGTCAGGCATGGTTGAAAAATGGTTGAACAACAAAGTTTAAAGCATGATGTTTATTGAAAGTTATTGTTCAGTTGTTTCAGTTGTATCTGATTCTTTGTGACTCTATGTGGGGTTTTCTTAGCAAAGATACTGGAATGACTTGCCATTTCCTTTTCCAGATCATTTTACATATGAGAGACTTGGGCAAACAGGGTTAAGTGACTTGCCCAGGGTCACATAGCTAGTAAGTGTCTGAGGCTGGATTTGAACTAAGGAAGAGGAGTCTTGCTATCTCCAGGCCTTGCACCCTAACCAATGCACCACCTAGCTGCCCCTGTTTATTAAAAATTCCCTCTTAAAAGCCCATTTCCTGGGAGGAGTAGCTCACTAAAATATCAATACTAACATATTAGCATGTTTTATTTTATCAGATTAATTAGTTATAGCAAAAGTAGTGAGGTGTTGGTCACTTGAGTTTTGAAGATGGAAAATAAAGAGGGGAAAGATCAAAGAATATGCTGTTCCCTGGAGTAGGCAAGTGGGAATTTGACATTGCAGTCAAGATCCTGGGCACCCCAGGATCTTGGGCGGCAGGAAAGCACCAGAACCCTTAAGAGGAGGGATACCAGAATGGGTAAAGAGGCTGAAAGAAGAGAAGGCTCAGGAAAATGAGATAATTCATGAAGAGAACTTGTCCTTCTCTGCATATTTGCAAAGCGAGAAGCAAAGCTTATCCAGTGAGCTGTCGGTTCATCTAAACTGAATGAGCACTGGTAACCTAAAACTTCATATGGTAAGTGGAAAACATGTTCCTTGTCTTCCAGGACCTCATGTGTGTAACTGAGCTGAAAATGATTCCCATAATCAAGAAGAGTCCTTTGACATAGGTGTGAGAGTGGGCATCTGCTTAGATGCCAAAGACAATATTGGTATTACTTCTCCCCTCCCTACCATCTGAGTGTTAACAGTTGGAAAGTAACAATGTGCATCCTCTTGGTCACACAACCACCAAGGATCTGGATAAAGAAAGCACTTTAATAGTACCATAATCATTTTAAATAACATCTTCCAGAAATTTCTCTAGCTTTTGTAATATATACAACCCCAAATTTCCATATTTTATTTGTCCATGATTTCATCTATTTGTGTACTTAATCCAACAAGCTTTTATCAAGATCCATGTTGTTCAGCTGTTCAGTCATGTCCACCTCGTTGTGACCCTGTACACAATAGCACGTCAGGCCCATCTGTCCATCTGTAGGGTTTTCTTGGCAAACATAACTGGAGTGGTTTGCCATTTCCTTCTCCAATGGTTCACCTTTTGTCAGAACTCTCTGCTATGACCTGTCCAACTTAAGGAAATACTTTCATATTTTCACTGAGCTATGGGAGCCTCTCCACCATGACAAGACAGTAATCCAGAGGGGTATTAAGATCCCACTATGTGTCAGACACTGAGCCCCTAAGCCTCCAGCAATCCTCCAGACTTGCATCTCCAACTATCTATTGAATGTCTTGAACTGAATGTCCCACAGGCATCTTAAACTCAGAATGTCCAAAACTGAACTCATCATCTTTCTCCCCAAACCCTCTCCTCTTCCTAACTTCTCTATTATTGTCATGGGTACCACCATCCTCCCAGTCACCCAGGCTTGCAGCCTAGGTGTCATAATAAGCTCCTTATTCTCTTTCACCCCATCCCTGCCATATCCACTCTGTTGCCAAGCCAATTCTACCTTCATAACATCTTTCATTATGTGCCCTTTTCCCTCCTCTGACTTGGCCACCATTGTGAGGCAGTCCATCATTACTTCATGCCTGCTCTATTGCAATAATCTGCTGGTTGGTCTCACTCCTCAAGGCCCTCCTGATTTTCAGTCTACAGCTTCCCCTCTCTGAAGGTCTGACCACATCACACATACAGCGCGCACACACACACACACACACACACACACACACACACCTCTCCAGTGGCTACCTATCACCCCTTCTGGTGTTCCAAGCTCCAGTTGCTCTCTAGCACCTCCAGGATCAATTGCAAAATCCTCTTTTGGGTGTTCAAAGCCCTTCATAACCTTACCCCATCCTACTTTTGCAATCTTCTTCCCCCTTACTCACACTGCCTCCCCTCACATGATCTATGTAATCTCATGACATGACACTGGTCTCTTTGTTGCTCCTCTCAGATGACACTCTATCTCCTGACTCTGGACATTTTTACTGGCCAGCTCCCCTACATGAAATTCTCTACCTCCTCATTTCCACCTCCTGGCTTTACTGGCTTCCTTCAAATGCCAACTAAAATCCCATCTTCTACAAGAAACTTTACCCAATCTCCCTTAATGCCAGTGCTTTACCTCTTTGAATGTCCCCAATTTATCCTTTTTATAGCTCATTTGTGCATCCTTGTTTTCATGCTCTTTGAGAGCTGGGGCCATCTTTTGCCTTTCTTTGGGTCTCCACTGCTCATTATAGTACCTCGCACATAATAGGCATTTAATAAATGTTTTTTGACTTGCTAAGCACTGGGGATACAAAATCAAAAGTGAAACAGTCCCTTCCTTCAAGGAGCTTATGTACTAACAACAAAACATATAAATAGATATAGATATAGATACAGACATCGATATGGATGGATACAAAATGATCAGTTGGATGTCACAGTGGACAGAGCATTGGGCCTAGAATCAAGGAAATTAGTTCAAATCTGGCCTCAGACACTTACTAGTTGTATGACCCTGGGCAAGTCACTTAACCCTGTTTGCCTCTGTTCCCTCATCTGTAAAATGAGATGGAGAAGGAAATGGCAAATCTCTCCAGTATCTTTGCCAAGAAAACCCCCAATGGCATGACAAAGAGTTAGACACAACTGAAAAACAACTGAACAACTGATACAGTATATTTTCTGTATCTGTTGTTGTTCAGTCACTGTTCAGGTCATTTGGAAAAGGAGGGCACTAGCGGTTTAAGAGGGGAAAGATCAGGGAAGACCACATAGAAGGTATCACTTGAGCTGAATTTTGAGGATAAAACAAAGAGGGATTGCAAAAGATAGAGGAGAGAAAAAAGAACATTTCACCTAGGCCTCCCCTTTCATGCTGAGGTCTTACCTGATTCTTTTATTCTCTCTCCTTTCACCCTACTCAGTTCTATACACACAACAAAAAGACCAGTTTAGTACATGGCAGCCCAAAATTTTGAGTTCTTCATGCTTCTATATTCAGCCATCATTCAACCTCAGTGTAGGAGAAAAACTTCCTGTGTAAATGTATAACACTTGTCAGGATCCCCATGCCAAGACCACCCCCTCTCTTTTTACTTTTAGGAGACACCCTGTTTTCCAAAGCTAAGGTCCAGCAAGCAAGCTGTACCCTAAGCTTGGCATAAGAACAATCCTTTGCACTCACCCTCTGGATGAATTCAGCTGCAGCAAAACCAATTATTTAACACCAGCCCCAGGTGGTCCTTGAGCTCAGACAAGCACCTGCAGGAACCACATTGTGGTCATGAAGCCCGGCTATGAATCAAATGCCTCATCGTTGCTGTTACCCCCTCACTGTCAGAGCTACAGTTCACTAGTATACATACCAAGGCTTGGCCTCACTGTAGTGGGTCTCCTCAGTATCAGAGCAGACCCTGGCAAACATGTCTAGTTTCCCTCCTCCAACAGAATGAAGAAATCGTTTTGCTTTGACCACTATTAGTTGTTTGGGTTGGTTTTATTTTATTTTTCAGAGTCAATGCTTATAATTACTTCTGTGAGCTCTTGGGTATTTTTTTTTCACAGTTAACAGCAGTTGCATAACCTCTGTGACTCTTAGGTCATTTATTTGCAGGGGTTGACATACTGAAAACTTTTGTGTGTGTTTGATGAGCTTTTGGTACTTTGAGAACATTCTATGGGTCAACTGAAAAGTATTCCTGTTTTTACAGGGAACTAGCTGATAGAGGAAATTGGGGGTGTTTGTTCTACTTTGCAGTGCTGATAAGAGAAGAGGGTTCCTTGTGGACAATGGTATGACTCATTGTGAATCAGCTTGGTGGGGGGGGGGGAGCAGCTTCTCTTTCCTAGTCTACCTTCTCCTCTCTCTCTGACATGACCAACCCAGTTGTCCCTCTGCCCAATTGCATTAAAGTTTAGAAGGCAGAGAAAAGTTTTCCATACCCAGCAATGACAGTTTCTGGGAGTTAAAGATTCAAATAAATGGATTTTTTTCCTCTTGACTTTAAGAGAGGACAATATCAGGGAGATATGTGCTTTGCAGATACAGGAGTGGTAAAAGTTACAAAACAGGTATGGGGTGATATGAAGGGATTGGGGCAATGGGAAGAGCACTCCCTAGAACTCCAGCCACTGCTACTACTATTAGTACTTGAGACATAAACTTTGCAGATAAAACCCCTGGGGTAGAGACAGAGGAAATTGTGGCTGGTGGAGTATGCTGGACACTATAATGGTGAAAATTTCCCTCTTCCTCCTTCTTGTCTCTTCTCTTATCCTTTCCAAGAAAACTGAATTACCAAACCAAGATTTTTCCTGTTCTTCAAAGTTGTCTCACCTTCTGTTAAAATTAGTACCAGTGGGGGGCAGCTAGGTGGCGCAGTGGACCGGCCCTAGATTCAGGAGTACCTGAGTTCAAATCCGGCCTCAGACACTTGATACTTACTAGCTGTGTGACTCTGGGCAAGTCACTTAACCCCCATTGCCCCGCAAAAAAACAAAAACAAACAAAAACAAACAAAATTAGTACCAGTGGGGGCAGCTAGGTGGCACAATGGATAGAGCACTGGCCCTGGAGCCAGGAAGACCTGAGTTCAAATCTGGCCTTAGACACTTAACACTTACTAGCTGTGTGACCCTGGGCAAGTCACTTAACCCCAATTGCCTCACCAAAAAAAAAAAAATTGTACTAGAAATCCTAACTGGTCCTGGTTGTATACTTCATTATTCTTGAAGAGGAAGACAGAGAGAAGGGGAGAGAGGTATTAAGAGAGAAATTCAAAGACAGAGAATAGACATTTTCCATCTGAATATTGAGGTGGAAGCAGCATTCAAATGCCCTGTCACTGCCTTCTACTTTTCCTTTATCAGGAAATGTTACAAGTCTTAGAATGACATAGCTGAGGCTAATATGTCTCTGGACGAGTTGACATGCTAGCTCTTTTAGTCATCAGTTCTTGTGTCTCACCTGACTGCCACACAAAAGAACCTCACAGAGCTATTAGGACTTGTGCTTCCTTTGTCTCAAAATGAGAGTCCCAAGCCTTTCTTCCCAGCTGAATGAGTGGTACTGAATTTTGTTTACTTCTTCCTTACATCATGATGCAGGCACTATGTCCACATCATAGTTAACACCCCCTTTTTGAGGGAGGCTGGGGAAAATCACATACCCATTCCCAGATGTGTAGGGACAAGTCATGAAATTTTCTCAGATGTTCAGAGGAAACTCAAGACAACATTAACAATACTGGAGAGGGAGATGAGCAGGGAGTGGAGGGTAGGCATGTCATAATGCCAAAAGGCTTCTGGTTCATTCATTATTATACTATTAAAGTGAATTTGGAGCTAAGTTATCTGTTTTCAAAGATATTTTGGAGGCTAATAGGACCCTGGTGTGGAAAAAATGAATTAGAAGTCAGGGAGCAGTTTTTTAATCTTGGCTTAGCAACTTGCTACCTGTATGACATGAGGAAATTCACCAAACTTTAAGTTTTAGGGTTTATACTCACTAGAAAATCACTAAGGTCTCTTCTGGTTCTAAATCTGTATTCAATGAGCATATAATTTTATTGTACTTATGTGTGTCTGTGTTTCAGCCCACTGCTAGAATATGAACTGCATGGGGTCTGTCTTTGTCAATCTTTTATCTCCTCTGTTCCAGTACCATATCTTATGTTTAGGTGCATCTTTGTTGATGTGTTTTACCAAATAGATCCCTGTGTATTCTTTGTTGTCATTTTTCAGTCATGTCCAATTCTTTACCACCCCATTTGTGGTTCTCTTGTCAAAGATACTGGAATGATTTGCCATTTCCTTCTCCAGCTCATTTTACAGATGAGGAAACTGAGGCAAACAGGGTAAAGTGACTTGCTAAGGGAGACACAGCTAATAAGTGTCTGAGGACAGATTTCAACTCAGGACTCCAAGCCGGTCGTTCTATGTGCCATCCCAGCCAAATCTGTACTTCCTCAAGTTCCTTCTCTCAGAACATTCTCATGAAAATATGCAAATGGTATCTTCTAAGGAAAATTATGTTAGATTTGAAGTCAGACAAGCTGGGTTCAAATCCCTGTTGTTATACTTGAATAATTGTATGAGCTTGGATGTCACTTAACCTCCCAAGGCCTCAGTTTCCTGATCTGTAAAATAAGGGAGAGGGACAAGCATATATGTAAGATCCTTTCTGACTCTACCTTCAATGATCTTTTGATAAATTTATTAGAAAAGAGAGGCTTAAGAGGAAAGAACACCAAACTGAGAGGAAGGAGACCTGAGTCAAAATCCCAGCTCTGCCACACAACCTTAATAAAATTACTTCCCCTCTCTTGGCCTCAGTTTTCTTACTCCAAATTTTTAAAAATGGAATTAAGCTACATGACCTCTCATATCCCTTCCATCTCTAACATTTTATGATTTCAATAGTGATTTTGACACTAACAGCATGATGTCTACATCTCCCAATCCTTAGAGTTCTAAATAAATCTGGGTGATCTCTGGAGTGCAAAGAAGAAAAAAAAAACCCAATCTGGTAACCACTGTTACCACTTCTCCAAAGAATATGTGCATCAAATACACTGGGAGAAAACTCTTCTGTATCCTGAAATGGAGGTGCCAAAAATAATTTTCAAAGAATCATGTTTGTTTTTGAAGTGAGAAAATATTCTGTTTGTATGGACCCCAAATAAATTTCGGCCTGACACAAATAATGAGCTTCAACATCTGGTTGAGTAGAAAGCTGTGCCCTGAATAGGTTTGCCTGATAAAAAGTCAGCAGCTGCAGCTGTCTGAAGCTGGCCTAGAAGGTCACATCATTGTGTTCTACCATAATAGCAATTTTTTTCTCAACTCTTGCTGTTCCTGTGAAAACATAATACATATTTTGGTTCCCAAATTGACTTTCCTTCCCCGTCCTCTCCAATTTCCTTTTCTTTTTTTCCTGCTTGGTGGTATAGACTCTAATTTTCTGGTGATGGTTACAATCTGTGTCTTCTATGGAGTCTCTGAACTAAGATTTAAGGGGTACCATGTCTCTCTGTCCTGGTTTTCATGAAGAAGAATGTGTCAGAGAGGAAAGATGTCTGAGTTCAAGGATTTTTTTTTTAATAAAAAAGAAAACTTGGCAGATTTTCTCCTCTGAGCTTCCAAGTATTCATTTCCTATGGTTAGAGGTTTTTTTTCTCCCTATATATGAAAATGATAATTGGTTGCTTAAATGGTGTTATTACCATACCAGGGTAGCAGGACAATTGAATTGTAGGGACAGTTATTCAGCAACTATTACCATAAGCCCTAAGGAGAACAGCAGCCTCTCTTCATTTTCTTATGGGTATCAGATGAAAGCAGAGAGAACCCAGAATGATGCACTGGTATTTAGTCTGATCTGTTATGTAGCGGTGACAAAGCTGGGTGTGTGTGGGGGTGGGGATTGGGGAGGTAGGGTGTGTTGGGGGGGGGAGTTCCTATTGTAAGAGAACTAGATTTGGAGTCAGAGAACCTAGTTATGCTAGAGAATCTCTAAGATCCCTACCAGCTGTTAAATTATGTGATTCTTTGATTCTGGTTTCACATCCAAGCTCTATGATACCCAGGTGATTTGGGACAGATCATTTAACCTTGATGGCCTCTTCTAGTTCTAAAGCTTGTGTGAGTTTATGATTCTAAATCTCATAGGTTCAAATTCCACATCCTGCATTAGCTTTGTCACCTTGGGCTAGTCACTTTATTTTATCTGTAAAATAAAGGTATTTGATTCCTTTCCAGCTTGAAATTGATGATCTTTTATGCTGGGCTGGACTGAAAGCTGTGCAATTTTGGACCTAGAAAACATCTACTTACCAGATGATGATTCAGTGTCTTAAGGACAGCAATAGCTCTGTCTTTGACAATAATTTCTACTCTCAGCCAAAATCCCACTTTCTGCAAGAAGCCTTTCCTGGTCCTCCATGATCTTAGTTCCTTCCCTCTGTGATTATCTCTACTTTATCCTGTATAATTTGTTTGTACATAGTTTGTATGTTGTCTTCTTCCATTAGATTGTAAGTTCTTTGAGATCAGGGACTGATTTTTTACTTTCTTTGTAGCCACGGTGTTTAGTGCAGTGTCTGACACACAGAAGGTATGGGCTTGTTGAATTGTTGATATAATGAGCTCCTATTGAGGCCAGGTGAAGAAAATAGGAACCTTGATTGGAAGAGTCACAGGTGTGGGAGACTGTGGAGAGCTGGAGTAAAGCATAAAGTAAAGAAAGGTGATTAAGGAGCTTAGGGAACTTCTACAGGTTGAACCTTGATAGGGCACAAGAGAAGAGATCTCAGATGACCAGAGATCAGCATGAAGTCACTGGCCACCTGAGGAGAGGCAAGGTAGGCACTAAGAGGTGGCAGAGAGATATAGAAAGGGAGGTGGGAGGGTGCCAAAGACAAACAAGCTTCAAGATATAACCAAGAAGTGCTGAAAAAATGTCACAGGAAACATACTTTCTATCTCCCCCACTGTGTCTTTCATGATTCTCAAAGTAACATACTGAACTTAGTGATTGTCTGTTCAGTAAAACTATTTGTCATTGTTGTCGTTTGTCCTTAGTTCTTGAAGAGGACTATAACATCTGGGTGATGTCATGACTTGCACTGAATTGGATTTAAGTGAGGCAGGGCTGTGCAAGGTCACTAACCTCACTCTTGGCTCCAGAGCCATTTGGGTGCAGTGGTAAGATCTACATCAAGACAACTGGAGACGGCCCCAGATGGTTAAGGCAGTTGGGGTTAAGTGACCTGTATGGAAGGCACACTGGGAAGCTAGAATGTCTTGTTGGTGACATAGGTGGTTGCATAGATGGTACAATCTTTTCCTTTCAAAGAATTTCATTTGACCAATATAGACTATATTAAGCAGTGGCTTGTATTTAGAACAATATGATTTAGAAATAGATTTAGAATGTATTTAGAACAATATGATAATTGATCAATGAATTAGGTAGTCAATCACCTAGAATATATATATATATATATATATATATATATATATATATATATATATATATATATATATATATATATATATACCCTTCAAGGGAATAAGAAATGAGACTAGTAAATTTTGACAGGGAGAGAGGAATAGGGTTGGAGCATGTTATACTCTACAAAGCCTAGGGATGTGAAATTTAGGTGAAATGCCATAAGTAGAGGAGGAGGGGAGGAAGAGATACCACTAGACAAACAAAGGTAATTATGAAGACATTGGGTGCCTCAGTAGGTTAGTAGTATGGTACTACAAGTGAGGTGAGAAATAAGTAATGAAAAGAAGTGAGAGGGACCAATCTGGTTCCCTCATTACATGGACCATCGACATCTAGGACTTGGTGATGAATAAGTGAATTGGTTTACATCCAACTTCTATTTCCACATAAAAATTTACCCCACTTCTTGTCATTCCATCACTGGATATTCATTTCATATAACTAAGAAGACATTTTTGTTAAAAATCCATCATTGAAATGTATGTGCCTTTAGGAAAGAGTCTACCTTAAATAATCACCAACATAATCATGAAACATTTTTTTCAAGAATTAGTCCAGTGAAGTTAATATAGAGGGTAAAGGTGTAGGCTTTGGAGTCAGGAAGATCTCTATTCAGATCTTGTCTCTGATCACATATAGTCTGTGTGATAAGGAACAAATCACTTGACCTTTCCTGTAACCAGCCAACTTTCTAAGACTATAGATTATAGACGGTGTAGAATGTGATGATGGAGGGAGTTTTGACACTCTCATTGATAGCAGCACAGGTTGCAATAGCAGCAGAAGCAACAAAAAAGTGAAAATCCCCCAAAAGCCAAGACTAAGAACTGAAGGATGGAGGTGAGAGACAAAATGACAACAGGGAAAAGAAGAATACTGGGAGAATTGAAAACAAACTTGAACCACTTTTCAGTTCTGCCCGACAGCCTCGTGGTCATTCTGGTGTTTTTTTCCTAACATAGTTCTATGATAATACTTATTTTAAAGCTGTGATTTTTTTCCAACTTGATTAATATATTAGGAAATGTTTTGGTCATGATGAGAATTTTGCATTTGATTATGCAATTTTGTTCTTGAGAAACAGCCAAAGGTAGAAAGCTGCATCAAGGTGGCAGATTTGGCACAAGGCACATGTCAGGGGGGTGACTTTGATGAATGAGTTTTGAGGGGGATGTTCCATCAGTCTGCATTTGATTCTTTGGGGAAAAGCAAGCACCTGATTCTGAATTTTCTCATCTCTTCAAACAGTGTTTGTCAGGCCTTGGGAAAGTAGGGAGGAATCTGTGAGAATGGGAGAGGAAAGGGGCTATCACATTGGGGAAAATGTGAGACAGAGAGATGGGAAGGTAGCACAGAAAGGAAGGAAAGACAGAGAGCACAGGAGAGGGGTAGCAGGGGTCCACCTGGACCCTTTGACCCTCATCATCCTAAGCTACTTATCATTGGCTCTGGGAGCTATAGGTCGTAAGATGTCTACCATGACAATTCACCCCAGGCTTAGGACATCTTGCTGCACTAGACTGATAGCAGCCAATGTTGATAGTGACCCAAACCCCCACAGTAAAGATTTACCTCTCTTACAGGTGGCTTCACCTGGGGTAACCACATGGGATTGACCTCAGAACCCAATTTCTCAAGAAAACCTCAGGCCTTTTTCAAGGTAAAGTGGAATATTTATTGTATGTCTTCTGGTGGAGTAAGAACTGTGGCTGGAGAACTGGGCATTACCTCCCCCTTCCATGGCTGCAGGCCCTGGCCCATGGGAACAGAGTAAAGGTTCAACAGCTTCTGGATACCACTGCTATTTATGGTGGTATTTTATGTATTTCTTAGCAATTTCATACACATGAGCATGCATGCATGTACATGTGTGTATATGCAATACATATTTATACATACATGTGTTCATATATGTGCATGCACACACACACACACACACACACATATATATATATATATATATATATATATATACAGCTACCACTTTTTTAGGTTCCTCTTTTTTTTTAATTTGTCATCAATGAAAATTTTGAGTGTTATGCCCTTGACCCCATATTCCTGATAGGGATGTATGGGTTTTATTTAGTGCTTTTCTATAGCATGGTGATTTGTCAGAACACGTGTCAAATGATAGAAGAACTGATTGTATTCCTGGCTTCCTTAAGTTTTTTCTCTCCTAGTCTGAAATCCATTCACACCCACCCTTCCCATTTGACTTACTTGAAGCCCCAAGGTTTTCTATTTTTAAGATTTTTAGATCTTTGTTATAAATCTAATAAAAGCTTCAGGTCATAATCTTTAAAGCCTCTCAGCAAATGTCTTTCATAGAGGGAAATATTCTAGCAATCTTTGGGCATAAACTACTTCCTTTTTAAAACCGACTAGGCAAATGCGGTGCTAAAAACTAGACCTCCTGGGATGATCATGTATTTAGCTATGAGTCAGATTTCTAACATGAAGAAAGTAAAAACATCCATCAGTTTGGATTTACTAAAAGTATAGCCATTGGCATTTATGAGGCCATGAGTAATTTCCTTAATCCAGTGTTTTGAAGGATTTCCAAGAAATTCCATCATTTAGGTCTTTGAGTTGGGTGATTGTATTCTAGAATGAATAACAATTTGAAACTTTTGCATTCTTGACGAAATTGTGAAGACCAGCAAAGAGATGCCACAAATAGGATGAGGCTAATGAACATGAAAATAAATACCTAGAAATAAGCAGGGCAAGGGAGGGCAGCTTGGTGATGCAGTGGATAGAATGCCAGGTCTGGAGTCAGGAAGACCTGAGTTCAAATCCAGTCTCCAGACACTTACTAGTTAGGTGACCCTGGGCAAGTCACTTAAGCCTGTTTGCCTCAGTTCCTCTTCTGTAAAATGAGCTAGAGAAGGAAATGCAAAACCACTCTAGTATCTTTGCCAAGAAAACCTCAAATGGGGTCACAAGAGTCAGACATGATTAAAAATGACTGAAGAACAGCTTATTCTTTGAGAAACCAGTTACCTCCATAATACAATGAAGTATTGATGGGAGATATTCATGATTTCAGGTTTTCACAAGCAAAATTAAAGAGGTTTGGGTAACTAACCAAGAAGTCATTCAAAAATTCTGCAATCTTCCAAGTAAATCAAGAAATTTCTTGCCAGAAAAAACAAAACCTAACCTCAACTTATACTGACATAAGTGGATGGGATAGACCTAGGATTTCATTAGTATTTTTAGAAAAATTTAAAACTCCCTCTACTAATTCAGAGTGGCACCTGCTCTGCAACTTATAGTCTTAGAGAATTATCATGGGGAACTGAGAAATTAGAATAATTTGCGCAGGAACACACAGCCAGTATGCATCAGAAGAGAGAGTTGAAATCAGGTTATTTCTTAGTCTGAGATCAGCTCTCTTTCCACTTATACTGCCTCTCAAAGACACAGGTAATCAAGCAAATGTAACTCTATGGTTTGTGATATTAGACTGTCTGGACTCTGTTTCTTTTTACCTAGGGAGACCCTGCCCCAGTTAATACAAGTGCCCTGGGAAATGGCACCTCCTTTTTGTGTATGTTGTACCTTGAGACCTCTAGCACCTTCCAACCCAATGGGCCTAGTAAAACACACATAAGAGAAACACAGACAAAAGGAAAGTCAACCAATTAACACCACCTGGAGGCGCATTGTTTTGTTACTCAGACTTGCCTATTTGTTTTTTCCTACTCTGTTATGATATAAGGACCAGTTTAGAAACATCAGCTCAGAAGTGAGACTGGTGTGTTCAATATGGTTATTGGTCATTACTGCTCTCTTCCTGTGCCACATATCGATTGCCTTTGTCTCCTTGAGTATAGTAACAAATACAGAGAATAGCCCTAGGAAAAGGCTTTTCCCATCTTCTTTTCCTCTCTACAAGTAAAAAAAAAAAAAACATCCCTGGATATCTATAGCTTTGTCAATACATATGAAATGAATGGACTATGGCATGATTGATTAAATCCCTTTGGGTCATCGTGATGGTGGAAATTGACCATGGCAAATGATATTAACTATGAAGAAAGTGTCTTCTCACCACCTATAAGACAAGGCCTAACTTTTCTTCAAGACTTCGAAAGAAGAAAAATCACAGTTTTAGTGTTGGAAAGGAATTCAGAGATCATTGTTTGCAACCCACACCTGAACAAGAATCCTATCTACAACAAACCAGATCATTCTGCCTTTTTAGGAGACCTCTGGGGAGAGAGAACTTCCTACTTCCTGAGATAGACCATTCCATATTTAGAATGGGAAATGACCATCATTAAAATTAAGCAGCACAGCTTAGGTTCACCTGAATCGAAAACTTTGTTGACCCAGATCCTAAAGTAAAATCAAGCTCAAGCTTATTCCAATACTTACATAAGACTGCTTAATATAAGGAAACAAAAGGAGGGAAGTCTATGAAGAAAGAAATCTTGTTTCTACCCAGCAAAACAGTATAATCTTTCAGAAGAAAAAATGGGACTTCAATGAAAAAGAAGACTTTCAGACATTTCTGGTGAAAAGACCTGAACTGAATAGAAAATTTGACTTTCAAATACAAGACCCTGGAGAAGCATAAGAAGGTAAACAGGAAAAAGAAATCATGAGGGATATTAAAAGATTAAACTGTTTACATTCCTACATGGGAAGATAATACTTCGAACTCATAAGAACTTTTTCAGTAAAGAATACACAGAGGACACAGGTCTGAACTGAATATGAAGGGATGATGTCTTTAAAGCATTTGGTTTTTGTTTATACTTGTTCTTTGTGGGGCAAACAAGGTGGGGTGTCTTATGTCTGGGGCTGGATTTGGGCTCTGGGTCTCCTGGGTCCAGGGCTGGTACTTTGTCCATTGTACCACTTAGCTAATCCATGATGACATCTTTAAAATAGGGTTGACACTTAACACTTACTAGCTGTGTGACCCTGGGCAAGTCACTTAACCCCAATTGCCTCACCAAAAAAATAAAATAAAATAGGATTGAGGAGTAGGAGGAATAGACTGGGGGAGGGGGAAGGGGAGAGGTAGTTCACATGAAGGAAACAAGAAAAAAGCTTATGGAGGAGAGTAGAAGAGGGGGAAGGAGTGGGGGAGTGAGTGAACCTTACTATCATCAGAATTGGCTCAAACAGGGAATAATATACATACACAAGTGAGTACAGTAATATATTTTTGCCCTGAGGGAAAGTGGGAGGGGAGGGAGATAAGGGGGGGCAGGAGAAGAGGGGAAGTAGGGAAGGGCAGATTGAGGGAGAGAGCAGTAAAAAACAAAACCCTTTCGAGGAAGGTGAAGATGTTCCACATAACTGCCCAAGTATGACATATTGAATTGCTTGATTTCATAGGGAGGGTTGAGGAGGGAGGGAGGAAGAAAAATTTAGAACACAGAATTAGCTCAAAGACATTAATCTCATCAGAGTGGACTCAAGGAGGAAATAACATTCATACCCAATGGTGAGGAGTAATCTATTTAACCCTACAGGAAAGTAGAAGAGGAAGAGGATAAGGAGGGAAGAGTGAATGAAGGGAGGGCAGAGCTTGGTAGGGAGCAGTCAGAAGTAAAACACTTTTGAGGAGGAATAGGGTAAAAGAAGATAGAAAATAGAGTAAGTATCATGGGAAAGGAATAGGATGGGGGAAATAGTTGTGATGATTGACTATAATGGCAAAATGTATGATACATACTTTGCTGGGATATTGTGAGGAAAATTCTTTGTCAAATTTAAGGTACTATATAAAAGTTATGATGAACAGGATGCTATCAGAAAAACCTGGAAAGACCTACATAAACTGAAACAGAGTGAAATGTACTGTATACAAAATAACAATAATAGTGTAAGATGATCTGCTGGGAAGCATGTGGTTATTTTCAGCAAGGCAATGATCCAATATAACCCTGAAGGACTTATGAAAATTGCAATCCATCTACAGAGAAAGAACTGATGATATCTGAAAACAAATTGAAACACATTTTTTTCTTTTACAATTCCTTAATCTGAAGTTTAGTTTTTTAATTGTTTTCTCTCGCAACCTAGCTAATGTGGGGATGTTTTCCATACTACTCATGTTTAACTTATATTGAATTGCTTGAGTTCTTGGGGGTGGGGGGTGGGAAGGGAGAAGGAAGAGAAGTTGGAACACAAAGTTTTAAAACATTGATGTTAAAATTTGTTTTTACATATATATTGGAAAATAAAATTCTAAACAGAAAAAAGAAATCTTGTTTCTGAATTTATCTCTACTTTTTTCTCTGAATGTTAGGCCTTCTGTACTCAAGAATATATATGTGCCATGGGATTTGAGAGCTCAGTCCAAATGGTCTCTTCCCTCTTGTCTTCTCACCTGATTTACTCAGTGGCCAAGACATAAATTATGGAATTTAGTTGAAAGGGATTTTAGAGATCATCTTCACATCTCTCACACCTATCTGATTCTCTACTCCTGCTACCTCTTTCCTGGCTCAAGCCCTCATCTTCTCTCACCTGGATGATTGTTCAGGGTGGACCAAAAATCATGAAGGGGTTTCAATATTTAATAATTCATTTATATTTTGTTTTAAATTTACAATAATATAGCATTACTTCTATGTGAATTTATATTTTGTGTGAAATATCAAATCTTGTATGTGGCAAAAAATAAAGAAAAAATAATTTTCAAAAAGTTATTAAAACATGATTTTTGACTCACCCTGGAGTAACCTTCTAACTGATCTGGCTGCTTCCAAAAGCTACCCCTCTCCTTTATTCCATCTTTAAGACAGCTAGCAAAATAATCATCGTAAGACACCAGTCTGACCATTGCTCAAAAATCTCCCTATTTCTTCTAGAATAAAATGTGAACTCAGCCTGGCATTTAAGACCTTGTGCAATTCAACTTCAACTTACTCTTCCTTGAATACAAAATGCTGTCTACCATCTCTGTGCATTTATGCAAGTCTCCCACACCTAGAATGTACTCCACACTTCCATGTGGTGAAGAGTATTGAATTTGAAGTCAAAGAGCTGTATTTGAATTCCAGCTCTACTATTTATTCTCTCTATTACCTTAGACAAGTCACTTAACCTTAAGCCTAATTTACCTCATCTCTAAAATGAGAGGCTGGGACTATCTGGCCTTTGAGGTCCCTTCCAGCTCTAAATGTATAACCCTTTAAAAATCCTTCCCATTCTTCAAATTTCTGCCTTTTCTGCAATACCTTCCTTTATCTTTCCAATTGAATGTGTTCTCCATCCCTCCAAATATCCCTGAAGTACTTTGCACTTGTCACTCTCCAACTTGGATTATTTTTATCAGTGCCCATGTTGTATTCTCCATCCTCCCCACCCCCAGTAGAATATCAGATCCATGAGGATAGGAATGATATCATTTTCCATCTTTGTGTGTACAATGTTGCATACATAGATGCATTTTTCTATAATACCATCCATCTCTCATCATATTAACCTCCTCCCCTTAGAGTTAAATATTCAGCTTAAAATATTGTCTTCTCTTATAGGAAGAGAAGATCTACAGTTTGGTCATCTTTCTTTAAGACATTAGCACAAATGAACCTATCAAATTAGCTGGCTATGTATGTAGGGCAAGCCATTTTAGATGCAGGCAATGAGGCATTAAAAAGAAAGTCCCTGGGCATCTGAAAAAGTGGTATGACAGCAGTATGTATGCAAGGCTAGTGAGAATCAAAGTCCACGTTCTTCAAATCATCATCATTGAAGGAAGAGGAGGAAAACACTTATTAAACATCTGCTGTTTGTTTATATGGCACTGTGCTAAGTACTTTTCAAATATCTGATTTGAGCCTCAGAAGAACCTTGGCAGGTAGGTGCTATTATTTATCTCCTTCTTATGGTTAAATAAATTGAGGCAGAGTTGAAGTGATTTCCTTACTTTACTAGGCAGGTAGATGATACAATGAATGGGTGCTGGTCCTGGGGTCAGGAAGACCTGAGTTTAAATGTGTCCTCAGACACTTACTAGCTGTGGTAAGTCATTCAACTTCTGTCCACCTCCATTTCTTCAACTGTAAAATGGTGATAATAATAGTTTTGTTGTGAGGCTCAAATGTGGCAATAGTTGGAAAGCATTTAGAATAGTGCCTGGCACATAGTAGGTGTTTAATAAATGTTACATAAATATTTCCTTCTTTTTTCCTGTTCTTTTCCACAGATTGGGTTAATTTCTGAACCTCTCTAAGTCTAGGTTAGGGGCAGCTGGGTGACTCAGTGGATAGAACACTGGGTTTGGAGTCAGGAAGGCTCATCTTCATGAGTTCAAATTTGGCCTCAGATACTTACTGTATGACCCTGGGCAAGTTACTTAACCCTGTTTGCTTCAGTTTCCCCATCTGTAAAATGAACTGGAGAAGGAAACTGCAAACCATTCCAGTATCTTTTCCAAGAAAACCCCAAATGGGGTCACAAAGTATCAGATAAGACTGAAACAATGGACAAGAAGTCTGACATACTCTTTGTAGCTTGACAGTAGAGATGATTTCAAAAGTCCTCCTGGACAGTGGAAAGTAGGAATGATAAATATATTATCTCATTTCCATCAAAGCAAGTTTATTGATATTACTTTATTTAACATCAGAAACAAGATGATGAGTTTCAGTCTTGGTGTATTTTTTTTTTTAGTACATCAGGATAAGGTAGAAGATATCTTTTATCCCAGCCTCTCCCTGAAGGGAGGAGCTTTCTCTGTGGTTCACTTGGCATTAGTTGACTGCTCAATGTTTTTTAGTCTGTCCTGTGCATTCTGTTAATTTGGTATGATGTACCCCAAGGCAATAGGAGCATTTTTTGTAACTTAAAAAAATAAATACAAGAGGAAGGAAAAAATGTAGAAAGTGGTAGGCACACATATTAGTCCCACAAAAAAAAGGGTTATCATGGATGTGATCAGTGCCAATTAATTCTCCTGGGGTTTTCATTGGGGGCTTTCCATAGTAGGGTGGATTTTATAAAAACATGAAAATAAAAATTCAACCACTCCAATTACCCTTAGTGGAAAGTTCCATAGGTCCTGGGAGAGATCTTTATTTTTTATACTGTTATGTTTGCTTTTGAAAAATTTCAAACTAGGAATACCATATTAGTGCAGAAGGCATAAATAATGAATCATTATGGAATATAGACAAAAATAAAATATAACTACAGTAGCTACAGTGAACACCTTCTGGGTGCCCCCTGGCACTGCCAAATTTCAGTGTGGATTTCATGGCTCAGGTCATGGGCCACATTTTCCATGAAACCTTTGCTGATTCCTTCAGTTGTTAGTGTCATCTGCCTTGCTTCTCATTGTAGCATATATTATACTCAACTGTGTACATCATCTATCCCCTCTCTCCCAAGTAGATATAAGCTCCAGGAGGAAAAGAACTATTTAATTTGTATCTTTGTAGACTGAGAACCATAGCATGTGACGTGCATATTGACAGGGTGGGTGGGGAGTTCTTTACCCATAATTTTAATCTGTAAAAGGAACACATCATGTGGAAATATTCTCCATGGACACCACCTTGAACAGGACTGCAGCTTATTATGGTCTTCAATTCTTGCTTGGAGCGCTAAACGAGTAAGTAACTTGCCTGCCCATACATAGTTAGTGCCTATAAGAGACAGAACTTGAAACCAGACTTTCTGAACCCAAGGCCAGTTCTCTACCCCCAACTCCACTCTACCTCCATGTTAGTAGGGACTTAATGAATACTTGTTGAATTGAATTGAAAACCTATATATTAAGCCTGTTATTCTGACTTTAGACAGTTATATATTATCCATGTAGTTGTGGAATGGGGTATTCTAATTGGCAAAATATCCAGTGAAACAGAATGACCATATAAGAGTGGCTATAAATTAATAGCCTGATATATCATCAAGTCTTCATTCTCCCCCAAATGTTCCACTCTTTCAGGCATTGTTATCCATTCCTAGGATGCAAGTAGACCCATATGTTCCTCTAATTTAAAAAAGGTCAAGAACTAAGAGTGAAAGGTACGTCAAGAGAGATGGTGCTTGCCAATTCGTACTGAGTTGGATGGGGCAAAGAGCATCTTCTTCATTGGGAGAGAAAACAAACAACATTGGATCCCCTTCCTTAATGTATGCTGTATACCTTCCCCCACCCCAAATCGCTACTATCTATATAATGAAACCATTTTTGCCTTCCACTTGGTTTACTTCAGAATACAGCCCTTGAAAAAATATGGTCAGTAGCTCATTATAAGTTAAAATCCAACTAATGTGCTGTTGATGGAGTTATGAACTGATCCAATCATTCTGGAGAGCAATTTGGAACTGTGCCCAAGAGGGCTATAAAAGTGTACATACTCTTTGATTCAGCAATAGCATTACCAGGTCTGTATCCCAAGAGATTTTTAAAAAGAAAAAAATGCCTATATATAAAAAATATTTATAGAAGCCTTTTGTGTGGTGACAAAGAATTGGAATGCTCATCAATTGGGGAATGGCTGAACAAGTTGTGGTATATGATTGTAATGGAATACTATTGTGCTATAAGAAACAATGAGAAAGATTCTTTCAGAAAAACCTGATACAAAGTGAAGTGAGCAAAACCAGAAGAACATTGTACATAGTAACAATAATATTGTGTGAGGATCAACTGTGAATGACTTAACTATTCTCAGTGGTACAAAAATTCATGACAGTTCTGAAGTACTTTCCAGAGAAAGAACTGGTGGAGGCTGAAATGAAGATTGAAGCATACTATTTTTTTTACTTTATTTTTGTGTGTGTGCTTTTGGTCTATGTTTTCTTTTAATTTTTTTTTTTTTTAGTGAGGCAATTGGGGTTAAGTGACTTGCCCAGGGTCACACAGCTAGTAAGTGTTAAGTGTCTGAGGCCGGATTTGAACTCAGGTACTCCCGACTCCAGGGCTGGTGCTCTATCCACTGCGCCACCTAGCTGCCCCTGTGTTTTCTTTTAAAACATGACTAATATGGAAATATGTTTTGCATGACTGTACATGTATAACCTATATCAAATTGCTTGTCTTCTCAATGAAAGAGTTAGGAGAGGGAAAGAATTTGAAACTCAAAATTTTTAATAATAATATTAAAATAGATTTTACATATAATTGGAAAAAATAAAATTAATTGAATGTGATATAATACATCTATCACATATGTATGTATATATGCATGAAGTCCGCTTGCCCTCTAGGTAATTCCCTTTCAGGACTCCAGGAGAGGGGGGAAAAGAGGAAGAAGCTAATTTTGTGTGATCAACTTTGAAGGAAATTTTTGCATAGAAGGCAAAAATATAGTGATGCTTCTGGCTTGCTCTGGGGGACTCTGATTCCCCTGGGCCAGTCCATTAATTGTTTATGTGTTATTTCATTCGTGCTGGAAGCAATATTCAAAAGAGGTGGGAAAGGATACATATAAAAATAAGGGCCAACATTTATGGGCAAATACTTAAGTGAATAGAGAGATCAACACCACCCCACTACTCTCTTTGAGGCAGGATCTGCAAGACCCAAATGAGATCATTTAAATGTGTGCAGGCCTAGGAGAGGAAAGAAGGAAGATAAATCTACAAGTTATTTTTAAATGCTTTCTGTTAGCCCATAGACATATCTTGGCTGCTGTTTTTAATGAATTATCCACAGTTTCATCAGGCACTTTGGCCTATATGTAACCGGAACATTTCACAGCTGTTCCTGAGCTGGATTTCAGCTGCCTTCCACATTTTAGTGCTAAGGGGTAGGAATTTCTTTCCTCACCTGTCATCCAAGTCAATAGGAGTCCAGAAAATAAGGATAATCACCTTGATCATGAGTAATTTCCCCCCCCCCCCTTTAAAAAGAATATATACAGGTTTTAATTTTACTTTCTGTTATTATTTGTGACAGTGAATGTCTTTGTTACTAATAAAAGGAGAATGCATCTAATTACTTCATTGCCAGTTCTATGAAACTCAGAAACAAGGCACCTAATCAATATTTTTATGGGCTTTTGTTGGATCCAAAATCTGTCTTGTCTAGAAAGGCAACTTGGAGACTGGTAAGAGTTCTGATTCTGAGAGTTGATGGAATGAGACAATGCCTATAAAGGGCTTTTCAAACTTTAAGCCGTTATAGGAATGCCAGCTATCATCAAGACGTGCACAATATTTTATGATATGATGTGGTTCACTTATATCAAAGACTAGTACAATATTCCAAAACTTAGATTTTTACTGCTTGCAGAGTTGTTTTACACTAGATTCACTTGAAACATAAATATTGTCTAAGCTTTAGGGTTCATAAGTAACAACTGTTCAGCCATCCTTAATGAGGAGAATAGAAATTTTCATTTTGTCTTGGTATTCCCCATGCCTAGTGTGATGCCTGTCACAAAATAAACAATAAATATTTTTACAGTTAATTTAATTCATACAGTAATTATGTATTCCCTTATCATATTGTGTTAGCACCTATAAAAGAATTCTCCAGTTTTCTGAAATGGAGATAGAGTTTTGAGTAGTCAGCAATACAATAAGGAAATAAGGAACAACTAAGTCCTATAGATATGAGTATCTTAACAGCAAGTATTTATTAAAATTCTTTAAAATACCTCCTTCTGGACTCAATTATTCAATTTATAAGTAATCATCAAGTACATAACATGTACCAAACAGCATGGAAAGATTTGTTTGAGGAAAAAAAGAGAAATATCCTAGGTGGTTATAGTATCATAAATTTAAAGCTTGAAAGGAAATATCATCTAATCTAACTCCTTCATTTTACATATGATGAAATCAGAACTTAGAGTGGTAAATTTACTTGCCCGACGTTATATACAAAGTAAGTAGCAGTCAGGATTTCCTGACTCCAAATACAGCATGTTATATACTACACAATGTCTTCAAAATCCTCAGACAGTGTATGGTTCAGTTAGGACCCAAAACTAACACATGTGAAATAACTAGAGAATAGGATAATACATAATTACATGCTAAATAATGTGATCATGAAAATAAGGATAGTAGTAGTTGGGTTACTTTGGCCTTTTATTGATGAACTTACATGCTTAAGTTTTATAAGCCAATACCATGCTGGTTGGCAAATTATTGTATAATTATATCATGTCATGTTCTCCAATTACATCATTTGTATTAGACTTGATGTATTAACATAAAAACATCATTAGTTAAATGTATGAGTGAATTTCATTACTAGGTATATACTTCAAGAAAGTCAAAGACAGAAAGAAAGATTCAACTTACACCAAAGTATTGATAGCAGCATTTATTCTGGTAGCCAGATTTTGAGGATAGCTGAACAAATTGTCATCTGTGAGTATTATTGTACTGTATAAAGTGATGAATATGAGGAATTCTGAAAACATGGGGAGGCTACCATAAACTCAAGCAAAGGTCTGCATAAATTAGTACTACTAGAAGACCAATATAAAAAAATGACTCACAAAAAACCCAACCCATATAAATGAGAACACTAAAAGAAAGGCAAATTTGGAGTCATCAAAATGACCAATATTTATCTCAGAAGATAGACAGCAAAACTTTCCATTCTTCTTTCATTAGAGAAGATAAGGGACTTTAGGTAAGGAATGTTATATACACATTCAAGCAGTTGTTATATTTGATGGGTTTTCTTTTTCTTTTTGTTTTTTTTTGGGGGGGTTGCACTAAGAAGAGCTCAATGGGTGGGGGAAGGTATAGGGAGAAGTAATTGTAATATAAAAGCAAAAGTCATCAACAAAAGTTATTTTAAAATAAAAGAAAATATGTGCAGAAAGGGAAGTGTAATGTTGTGAGAACATGGGATGACAAATGAACTGCCCAAATTCCACAGAAGGGAAAAAGTAATAGAAAAAGGCTTACATTGGCCTGATCCTCCCTGGAAGATCAACAGGAAGACTTGAGCAAGAATGACACAGACTGTGAAAATACAGATGATTTGTGGTCTGTCCAAATAGTAAAAGTATCCACATTAAAAGAAAGGGATCAGTGGGGGCTAGAACAGTCAGGGACAGCTTCAGGGAGGAAGTAGGTCATGAGTTGGCCCTTGAATGTCATCTGAAAGATATTCTGTATTTCACCCTAATATCTCTAGTTTCTCTTTAGGTGTGTAAGTGCTTTTTTGATGAGACCTTTGTTTGGCATTTTAAGTTCTTCACAATTTGGCCCCTTGTTACCTTTCCGATTTTCATACTCTACTCTTCTCCATGCACTCTCTGATTGAGTTACTCTAGCTTCTTTGCTATTTGTCATACAACATACTACATGACCCATATTCTTGCCTTTGCACTGTCACCCATGCCTTCAATGTTGTCCCTCCCCACCCCTGCATCTTAGAATCTTTGGCTTCCTTCAACCCTTAGCTCAAGGGCAAACTTCTTCAAAAGTAATTTCCCCATCTCCCTTGCCACTAAAACCTTCCCCTTTAAGGATATCTCCAACTTACTCTGTATGTATCTCATCCCTACATATTTATCTAATTTCTCCCATAAGAATGTAAACTCCTTGAGGGCAGGAACCATTATTGCCTTTCTTTGTATTACCAGTACTTAGCACTGTGCCCAATACAGAGTAAGTGCTTAATAAATGGTTGTCAAAAGATTGGCTCTTATTGATGGTGCTGTCACTCTCTTGACCATCTACCCACCCAGCTAGGTGGTTCAGTGGATAGAGCATTGGGCCTAGAGTTTGGAAAACCTGAATTCAAATCCAGCCTCTTATTAGCTATGTGACTTTGGGCAAGTCATTTACATTCCTCAGTATCCTCAACTCTAAAATGGAAATAACATAGCACCTACCTTCTAGGGTTATTGTGAGGATCAAATGAGATATTTGTAAAGCACTGAGTACAGTGTCTAGCACATGGCAGGTGCTTAATAAATGCTTGTTTTCTTCCCTCCCAACCTGTGTCAGAGTGTAAAGACAGGGATGATTACTGGGCATTGTTGCTGCTCAAATATGAAATAATACATATGTCAGAATACTCATCTACTTTCTACCAAACTGTCATTGAATGCAACCTCCCCATTCTCTTTTTCCTCATGTATGCTTTCCTGGCCCATAGAATACTAGAAGGGCTTCAGAATTCTGTGAACTATCTAGTTCATAGCTTTGGGTTTCCCTGGGACAAAAAAGTCATTGTAAGGAGCAAACCGCTGGAAGCCTAGAAAGGACCCAAGAGAAAGAGAAGCATCAGGAAGAGAATCCTTGGCCTTGAAAGATCGCCACTGTCCAGGCCAATGAATGATCAAGCTGCTTTAAAATGGAAATAATTGTTGCCTTTTAGAACAGCCTTCCTCATTATGTCAAAACATATCAAGCACAACTGAAAGTTGAAGAAATGGCTAATATTAGTTGCATTTAGAACAGATCATAGCACATAGACTAATGACCAATTTGGGCAGGTCACAGGGGCCCTGCCCCTCTTTTCCTCCCACTTTCTACAATCAGCTTCCCTGCTGCTCCTCTCATTTGATGCCTCTAAGGATTGAATTGAAGGTTGGAACCCTGCAGTGGCATTAGCACTGTGCTTCCCCAAGTAATTTCAAAAAGTATCTGTACTGTTTCTAGGGTTTTCACATTGTTTTTATTTCATTCATGTTTTTAAGGGCATTTATTCTGCGCATCAGGGGACATCTCCATTTGTTTCACAAACTAATCCCTATGAGATTCATTTGTGCCTGAGTAGGCTAGACTTAAGTTTGGAGAACTCACCCAAGTACTACTAATAATTAGCATTTATATGGTACTTTAAGATTTGCAAAGCTCTTTGAATACATCAACCCATTTCATCTTAAAAATACTTACCTAAAAGTAGGTATTATGGGTATTATTATTCCCATTTTATAGATAACACAGCTGAGGTTAAGAGAGGTTGTGGCTTTTCCAGAGTCCCACAGCTGATAAGCATCTCAGATAAGATTCAAATTTAGGTCTGTCTTTCTTTTTTTTTAAATAAACATTATTGGGGCAGCTAGATGGCAAAGTGGATAGAGTACTGGCCCTGGAGTCAAGAGTACCTGAGTTCAAATCCAGCCTCAGACACTTAACACTTACTAGCTGTGTGACCCTGGGCAAGTCACTTAACCCCAATTGCCTCACTAATAAAATAAAATAAACATTATTTATTTTAACATTCATTTTTGAAATGTTTGAGTTCCAAATTCTCTTCCTCCCTCCAGCCTCTACCATACCCATTGAGAAGACAAGAAATATATCAATTATACATATCAAATCATGCAAAACAGATTACCTTATTAGCCATGCTGCAAAAAAGACAAAGCAAGTATAAAAAATATATTGTAATATACATTCAGAGTTCATCAGTTATGTCTCTTGATTTGGCTGACATTTTTCATTATAAATTCTTTGAAATTGTCTTGGATCATTGCATTGATTAGAATAGCTAAGTCATTCTGAGTTGATCATCATATAATATTACTGTCACTGTGTACAATGTTCTGGTTCTACTCACTTCATTTTGCATCAGTGCATAACAACCTCAGGTCTTTTGACTCTCTCTGACACTATTCAACCCACTGTCAAAGGTGCCTATTGGCCTGGCCCTCAAGTCCTGTTGCATCCCATATCACTTGGTTGCCAGATAATAAATCCATTCATTTTGTATATTTCTTTATACTTTACAAATAGCTCTGTGGTAAAAATTATTTTTGATAAAGATTAATATCAAAAATTCTAGCTGAATCATTTGGGAGGGGCCACACCTGACCCACCCTGAGATTGTGCATACCACTAAAGAGCTTTTGAAGGACCTCCTCTTTTGGGGAGGAAAAAAATGCCAGACCTCCCCTTTTGTGGGAGGAAACTCCACCGGAAGGGAAGGGAACTTCTGGTGGGTGGGGCGTTAAAAAAACAAAACAAAACAAAACAAACAAACAAAAAAAAACGAAGGTCGTGGCTTTTCGGTCAGGTGAGGAGTCTCTGGTGGTGCTCAAGCTCTGGGGGTTGACTTAGTCGTGGTGGCGTGTCCTCGGACCTGGCAGAACACATGTTTCACACTCTGTTTCGTACTACTACTGAGCTACTGCATGAGTTGAATGAATTGGTGAGTTAATGAAGGAAAAACCTAAGCTTAAGCTTAGTGTTAAGACTATCTATCTGCATTTCTACTTCCTTATTTCCTTAATTGGTTTCACCTTTGTGGTCTAATTAATCCCCAAGCAATAAAACCTGATCCTATATGAATTAAAGCTCAGAGGCTCCTTTTCTTATTGGCCTGGGAGATATATATATAGTAGTAGGCCTCCACCAGTTGCTGACAACCATGAATCAGTGCCTTGAAGAGCCACAGACCACAGTGTGGCTCTGTGTTGTATCTACCCCATTAGGAGTAGCTGGAGTGTCCTCTCCAGGGTGCTGGCCTGGGCAGATCAATATGGAAAACAAGCTGTTGCCCATGCAGCAGGTTTTCCCTCTCTGTGACATTGGTGGAGCCAAAGGAAAGGCAGAGCCAGTACAATTTGGCACCAGTGCTGATGCAGGAGTTGCCAGAGGGATGTGATGTCCAACATCCAACTGCCTAAGGGACTCCGACTCCTGATTTTTCCTCAGGTTTAACTCCCAAAGCTTTTCCCATATATGGGTATAACCGCAAGGCAGCGGAGGGTTAAAATCAGGGTTTTCCTTCCCCTAGGCGAGTTGCCTACCAAGGCTGATGAGCCCCACCTGCCCGAAATAACTGGTTTTAAGGCGCCAGTGACTCACCTTCACCCCTTCTCCTATTAGTGGAAACAGTTCTGCCACGAGAAGGCCAGGAGTTCAGCCTCAATTGTCAGAGGCTATTTGAGACGCACACCATTGGAGCATTTTATAGAGAGTGGGAGCTTATCCCCACTCCCACCCCAGCATGACAGATATAGATATAGATATAGATAAGAGAAAGTATAAAAGGGGGAGATTAATGCTCCATATCCAATTTTGAATCTCACAGTTCTCACAGGCATTAAGTCACCAAAGCCTCAAAATTACCAAGTAGAATGAATATTATTATTTTATTATTGAGATTAAGTGAGATTAAGTGACAAAGCTCCTAAGGGCAGAGTCAGGATCAAAACCTAGGTCTTCTAACTCTAAAGGCAGATTTGGCAGATGAGAATTTGATATTATATTAGATCTAGTCTTCATGGTTATAATCATGTTGATATTTCAGGTTCCCATGGAATTGCTTTTTTGCCTAAATAATTTAGTGAGTAGAGGAGAGAGAGAGAGAGAGAGAGATTTTTTTTTGGGGGGGAGGGGAGGCTTGGGGGAGGGAAGGGTGGAGAGTTTTGACCTGAGTCATCCAGAGTGGCTTCACAGTCATAGATTCACCAAGTATTGCTCCAGGGCCTATCTCTTCAGTGATCATCTTAGTAATTTAAGTTTCCTTAGAAAGGTCATTTGGGGGACAGCTAGGTGGTGCAGTGGATGAAGCACTGGTCCTGGATTCAGGAAGACATGAGTTCAAAACAGCCTCAGACACTTGACACTTACTAGCTGTGTGACCCTGGGCAAGTCGCTTAACCCTCATTGCCCCACCAAATGTATTTTTATATGGTTGCTGATAGCTTGCACTTTTTTTTTTAACTGCCTATTCATATCCTTTTGACAATGTGTCTATTGGGGAATGGCATACCTATCAGGTTGACTAATATGACAAAAGGGGAAAAGAATAAGTGTTGAAGAAACTGTGGAAAAATTGGAACCCTAATGCATTATTGGTGGAGCTGTGAACTGATCCAACCATTCTGAAGAGCAATTTGGAATGATGCCCAAAGGGCTATAAAACTGTGCATACTCTTTGACCCAGCAATACAACTATTAGGTCTTTATCCCAAAAGGTTATAAAAAAGGGAAAAGGACCTGCATGTACAAAAATATTTATAGCTGATCTTTTTGTAGTGGCAAAGAATTGGAAATTAAGGAGATGCCTCTCAATTGAGGAATGGCTAAACAACTTGTGATATATGAAAGTAATGGAATACTATTGTTCTGTAAGAAAGTAGGAGGAGGCAGATTTAAGAAAAACCGGCAACAATTTACATGAACTGATGCTGAGTGAAATGAGCAGAACCAGGAGAACATTGTACACAGAATCAAAAACAATTTGTGATGATCAACTGTGATAGACTTAACTCTTCTCAGCAATACAATGATCCCAGATAATTTCAAAGGACTCATGATGGAAAATGCTCTCCACATCCAGAAAAAAAGAACTGTGGAATCTGTATGCAGATTGAACCATATTGTTTCTACTTTTTTTGGTGGGTTTTTTTTTTGAGATTTTTCCCTTTTGTTCTGATTCTTCTTTCACAACATGACTAATGCAGAAATAAAAAAAAAAAAGAACCAAATTTCTAACCTCATGGGACTTATTCTCCAGCTGAGTTCACAAGGTATGAACATATTAAAAGCTAAATAAGAATATAAGGCAATTAGGTAAAGGCCATCCCAAGGCAGTAGAGAATCAAATGATTGATACTCATGGTAAATGTATAAGGAGAATCCCTCCCTTCTATGGTGGTCCCATTCACATTGACTTTTCTCTTCATCTTACCTCGTTGGCATCCCATCACAGACCACTGTCTGACAAGTAGGAAAAGGGGTCTCAGTGAATGTTTATTGTTGATAATAATAATAATATATTTATTGGGAATCATCATCATAGCTGGAAATTATCTAGCACTTTGAGGTTTACAAAGTGCCTTTGTCCCAGGGACCCAGGAGTATGGTGTAAGTATAATTAACCCCATTTTATAGATGAAGAGGCTGACATTCAGAAAAGTAAGGAATTTGCCCAAGGACATATAGTTAATAAGAAGCATAGAAAAGGCTCAACTAGAAATCCAGTTCCCTTTCTATTTAGTGTTAGTCTTAAATTCCCAGGCCAACCTAAAACAATTCAGTTGGCTTGATTTTTTCATTGTCATGTTTTCCTTTTGATTCAGCTATGTTGCAGAAAAGTTATGATCTCAAGAATTTTTTCCATAATGTTGTATGCTGACAAGTTATTTCCATTTCTGCAAAACTACAGAGAAATCTTTCTCTATTCCAATTGCTTTATTAACTTTAAACTTTTCATCAATGTCACACATGGCCTTTTGTCAAGTACAGAAGAATACAAAGTACCAGACTTGAGGACTCTGGTCTTGAGAGTGTGCTGTCTTTCTGTAATGATACTTTTGATTCATCAGACATGCCTTTGACTGAATTGAGCTATATACTGGAGAGAGAGCTAGGCTGAGAATGACCATGAACCTGGAGAAGTATGACTGAACTGAGTTTTGTATCCTGTGAGTGGCTCTGGGTTAGGCAGGGAAGATCTTCATTGCTTTCAACAAAAAAGGATTTTAATTTTTTCAAAACAAGCACTTCCCCCTTATATGCTGTAGGAAGCAACAACTGACATTTTCAAATCAGAACAATGTATCATGCAAGCTTAAATCCTAAATAAAAAGATCTTTGGATGAGCAAATATGCAGCATGGCCCACTAAATAGAAAGTTGGCCTTGGAGTAATGAACACTTGGATTCATATTCTGACTTATGCATATTAGTTGTGTGAACATGAACAAATGATTTAATCACTTAGGACCTCCAGGCAACTGTCTGAGAGTGTAAGTTATAGAGGAATTGTTGATCTGAATCAGGGGATGGAGTTTCCATACCAAGATTGCCTACCACCAATAAAGAAGAGACTGATCAAAGTAAAAATGGAGGTGCCCCTACCCTGTTTTCTTTTTCCACTTCTACAAACCTCATCTTGAAGTTCTCTTCCTCAGTAGTATCCCACCTGCGTTTCTTCTCTATCAAAACCTCAAATCCAGAAAAATATTAGCTGATATTAGTCAATTGATCCTTAGATTAGTATAAACCAGTCAAATAGCATTTCTTAGGGAAATTTGCATTTCTCTTAAATGGAATATCATTTTAAACCTTCTCTCTAATTCTGGAACAAAAGTTTTGTGCTCTGTTAGAAAAATCTCAAGCACAAGTGGGTGGGTGAGGTTTTTAAAGGCAGACAGGTCATTTCCAAAGACCAAGCTAGCCTTTCAAAGTGTGTGAATCCCAGGTGTGCCAGTTACAACCTTGAAGAATGCTCTTTAGCCTCTTGAGGTGTCAGTTTCCTCATCTATTTAACTTTTACACACAGGACTAGAAAATGTACCAGATCATGAAATCAAAGGAAAAATCACAGTGGTACATTTTCCAGCCCAGAGCAGCAAAGGGAACAGACAGAGAGGTCTATGGACACTTGGTATAGAATTTATCCAGGAACAGCTACCTGGACCATTCTAACACAATGAGATGCTATATACTAGAGTATGAAGAAATCACAGCTCCACAATGAGGAGTCTGGCCTTGGGCAGAGTAAAGGAACAGGTGGCAACTAGCACCTCTGTTGTTCACTACCCAGTTCTAGATTGTAGATCCAGAGTATATTGAAGAGGGAACCTCCATCTAGGCCTAGCACTACAGAGTGAGAAGTAGTCATGGGTACTGGGCAGTGTAGTGAGCAAGAAGAAAGTTCAGAAACAACCTAGACATGTTTCAAGAATCCCTTAGATCTCTTAAAGCCAGAAGGCAAAGTGAAAATAGAATAAATCCACTCCATGTCCTGAATGAAACCCCAAAATTAAAACCCATATGAACATATAACTTAAGACTCAGAGATTTCAGGTTAAAGAAAAAAATGTTGCAGACATCCAAAAAGAAAGAATTCAAGTACCAAGAATTCATAATCCAAATCATACAAGATTTAGCACCTATTTCTTTAAAGAAACAGAGATCTTGGAATACCATATTTCAGGAGGCAAAGAAAATGAGCTCACAAAGAAAAACTTATCCTGAAAAGCTGAGTGTAATCTTTGGTAGGGGGTGGGGGGTTTTAGGGAGATGGTTAATGAAATAGAGAACTTTTAAACATTCAAGATCAAATGGCCAGAACTTCATAGAAACTTTGAACTACAAACTCAAGGTCAAGAGAAACATTTGAAGATAAGTATAAATGAACAAAAATAAGAGATTAAACAAAGGATAAATTCTTCACATTATAATATAGGGAGAGGATACATGTGTCTCCTCAAAATCCTATTGTCAGGGAAGCTAGGTGGTGCAGTGGATAAAGCACTGGCCCTGGATTCATGAGGACCTGAGTTCAAATCTGGTCTCAGACACTTGACACTAGCTGTGTGACCCTGGGCAAGTCAACTCCCATGCCCTGCCCCCCCCCAAATTCTATTGTCATCAGGGCTCATGAGGAGAATCTAATTATAGGATCTGGGAGTGGTTCTGTTATATATCAATTATGTTAAAAAAAGAATACATTTTAGGTGGGGAGAAGGGAAAGGATAGGGAATATCATTTCACATAATCAGGGTATATAAGGAAAAATCTATACAAGCCAGGAGTTAGGAGTGAAGGAATGAGTAACATTTGAATCTCATTCTCATTTGAACAAGATGGGAAGGAAAGAAGGAGGGAAGAAAAGACACATATAGAGGGTTGAGTATAGAAGTACATTTCACTCAATAGGGTGAAAATAGAGGAGAAAAGAAAAGGGAGATTAAAAGGGAGGATAAACTGAAAAAGGAATTAGTCCTAAGCAAAACAAACTCTAACAATAAATTCAAAAATATTTATAGCATCTCTTTTTACAATGACAAATAATTGATAACTTAGATTATACCCATCATTTAGGAAGTGGTTACATGAATGTGATTTAATACTCCTGTGCTGTAAGAAACAACAAAAAAGATGGTTAACTAAAAACCTGGGACAACTTTTATGTCCTGATACAAAGTGAACCAGAACAGCTCAGAGAACAATGATATTATTGTAAAAAAACAAACAACAGAAAGACATAGGATCTTTGAGCAATGCAATGATGAACCACAATCCCAGAGGGCTCATAATAAAACATTGCTTCTCACCTTCTAATAGAGAGGTCATGAAATTAATATGTGGATTTTAATATGGCCAGTGTGAGAGTTTGTTTTGCTTGACTATCCATGTTTTACAACAGGGGTTTTGTTTTTCTTTCTCAGTAATGAATGAAGGAGAGATGGGAGGTAGAGAAGGTGGATTTTTATTGATTGAAAAATTTTAATTTAAAAAATAAATTTGAATGAGGGGATTTGACTAGATGATCTCTAAAGTTCCTTTTAGCTCTACATCTAAGATTCCAGAAACAGCTTGGTAGGTAGTGTGCTGAACTTAGAATTATAGTGGGAATCCTCTTTTAAGGCACTTGCTACCTGTTTGACCCTAGACAAGTCACTTACCCTCCATCTGCCCCAGTTTCCACATCAGTAAAATGAGAATAAGAATAACACCTACCTTTCAGAGTTGTTGTGAAGACAAAATGAGACAATATATGTAAAAAGCTTTGCAAACCATAAATACTTTATAAATGTTAGCTATTATTAGCTATATTATCCTATGATAATGACGTGAGATGGGAGCATCACTTGTAAACACCTAGCACCTTGCTGGGTGCTCTCTCATCATACCATATAGTTCCTGGATACCATTCACCTCCCCCTTCCTTCTGAGACTATTCATGTCCAGGAAGCATAGCTCAAATGGGAAGCAACCACAAACCAAAAGAATCAAATACAAATTCCTATGTTTAGTTTTTAAAGCCCTTCATAATCTTCTCCCCTCCCATCTTGCTCCTCCAGTAACCTGAAATCCAATGACATCACTCCCCTTCTTGTTCCTCACATAAAACCCTGCACCCCCCCCCCCAACTCTAGATATTTCCCCTCATGCCTGGAAATGCACCTCCTTGATTTTCTGCCTCCTTTATTTTTTAACATTTAACATTTTTATTTAAAATTTTGAGTTCCTAATTCTATCTCTCCCTCTCCTCCCTTCCCCCTTCCTGAGATGGTATTCAATTAAATATAGGATATATATGTATAGTTATGTAAAACATTTACATATTAGTCATTATGTATGAGAAGTCTTGAATGAAAGAAAAAAATTGAAAAATAGCATTATTCAGTCTGTATTCAAACATGAGTTCTTTCTCTGGAGGCAGATAATATGCTTCATCATTAGTCCTTTGAGATTGTCTTGGATCATTATATTACTAAGAATAGCTAAGTCATTCACCATTCTTCATCAAACAATATTGTTATTCCTATGTACAATGTTCTGGTTCTATTTACTTCACTATTCATCAGTTCATGAAAATCCAGGTTTTTCTGAAATCATCCTGCTTGTCATTTCTTACAGCACAAAAATATTCCATTACAATCATATACCACAGCTTGTTTAGCCATTCCCCAATTGATGGGCATATCTTTAATTTCAATTCTTAACCACCATAAAAAGAGTTGCATGAATATTTTTGAACAAATAAGTCCTTTTTTCTCTTTTTTTGGATGTCTTTGGGACAAATACCTAGCAGTGGCATTGCTGGATCAAAGGGTATGCACAGTTTTATAGCCTTTTAAGCATAGTTTCAAATTGCTTTCCAGAATGGTTGGATCAGTTCACAATTCCACCAATAGTGCATGTGTTCCAGTTTTCCTACAACCCCTCCAACATCCAATATTTTCATTTTTTGACATATTAGTCTGGTTCCTTTTAAATCTCAGTTAACATTCTACCTTCAGCAAGAAGCCTTTCTCATGTTTACTGACTTCCCTCTGTTGATTATTTCCAATTTATCCTATATCTTGTTTGTGTATAGTTGTTTGAATGTTGTTTCCCCCATTAGATTGTAAGCTTCTTGAGAGCAGGAATTGTTATTTACCTTTATTTGTATCCCCAACACTTAGCACAGTGCCTGGCACATAGTAAATGATTGATGAGTGCTTGTCAACTTACTTTTCTCCACTCTACCAATGGCCAGTTTTATCTCTTCTTCTCAATGTCCTTTAAAACTGAGCCAACCTTATCCTCCATTACTTTGCTGTGTTAAGTATGCTTAACCCCCTGTTCTCTACCTCCAGCAGCATCATCTTCCTACATTCAAGGTCACAGGCTCATGTCTAGCCATATCCTATCAAGGAGAAAGGAGTATTGGGGGAGCTGCAGCTGGAGTTAGTAGTGGACTGTCTTATCTATGAATACCTGTTATCAGCCTTTTCTCCGGCTAAGGAAAGGACTAGCCAGCAAGAAGTTTGTAATGCCCAAATAAAGTACAACAATAACAAAGAAAGAATCTAGAGAATGGGAAAACAGTCATCAAAAGGACTGGGAATTTCTTCCTGGAAGCAAAAAGAGAGAAGACTTTATTCAGAGCACAGTCTGTCAGAGAATCCATGGGATGCTAACAAGACAAAATCATAACTAGTGTGAAGTAAGCAGTACTTTGCCACAAAAATCTAACATCTTGGAGGGCAGGTGTACTCTGCAGCTCAATCCCCCACACCTGGCCACTGCTGCCAAGGTCACATTGCCATGATTCCCTTCTCTCAAGAGGGTTCCCTTACCACTTCCTCAATTACATAGCTGCATTTTCCTATGCATTACTGATGTCCCTAACAGATTGTTTTCCTCCCTCTCTCAATATTCCCCACTCCCCATTCAGTTTTGCCCCAGGTAAAACCACTCCTAATTATGAATCTATGCAAGTGAGGTTGGATAGAATAAGTGTCACAATTGATCTTTGTCCTTCAAAATTACAGAATGCTGAAAAAGAATCCATGTTTAATCAGAAAAAAGACATTTTCTCACTGCTCTTCCCCACAGCCCTGAATTTAAATCAGAAAAAGAACAATTCCAATCTAGTATAGACTGGCAAGTCATAAAACAATCACCTCCAATTTTTCAAGTGACAAGTCCGTTGGTGTGGAAACAACAGCTACAGGGCATGTTAAGCATATTTTTTTTTCCTTGAAAGAAGTCCCAGACAGGCTAGGTTCCTCAGAGCACCCTTTGTAGCAATTACAATAGCTCACATTTATATAACATTCTAATATCGAAAATGCTCTCCTCACAACTAGCCTTTTGAGCTAGGTAGAGATTTCCTTCAAGATATATTTATTTGGAGGCAGGTAGGTGGCACAGTGGATAAAGCACCAGCCCTGGATTCAGGAGGACCTGAGTTCAAATCTGACCTCAGACACTTGGCACTTACTAGCTGTGTGACCCTGGGCAAGTCACTTAACCCTCATTGCCCCCCCCCACACACACAAAAAGATGTATTTGTTTCCTTTTCTAAATATCTCTTCTAATTGTCAGCCATTTAAATGAAATAGCATTCTAAAAGAATGATGGGACCAGTAGAAAAATGAATCTTCCAAAAGGTCTATTCCCCGTTACAACGTAGATGCAAGAATTAGTTGCTGCCATTAACAAAAGTCTTGCCCTTGTGTCTGGAAAAGCTTTGTTATACCCAAAACAGTGTAGAGCCATGATTACCTGCTGACAGTTGTGGCATGATTGCTAAAGGCTTGCAGATTTAATTCGGATTAAAAAGGTATCAGTCTCAGGGCCCTAGGTCCTGTGAAATTCAAGAAAGTGAAAACTGAGAAAACAAGGCAAATGAAATGATTAATTTTAATGGAAAGAAAACAGCCCATTGTGGTATTCAATTGTTTTTCTGAGAACTGAGCAGCTGCAGAGCAGAGGTTGGAAGTGAGGGACAGGGTGGGGCAATATTCTTACACCTGTGAATTCTCCTTCTGTTCCCTAATTTCCCAGAGGCCAGCTCTCAGGAAGCCTTTATCTCAGCCCAGACTAATCACTCTTGCTCAAGAAAAGGACCTGGGAGATAACAATTTCATTTCCAAAGCCTGGTACTGATGGGCAGAGCTCCTATGCCCTATAAGCAAGCAATTTCCTGCTTTCTCCCTGATTCCTATCATCTCTTTCTGTGTCAAGCTTTCAACTTCTCACATAGAACAGTGGGTAGGTGACAAATGCTGTAATATTGTCAAGGTCCTCTTCTTGTGGAAGAGAATTGGCATCTTCCTAATAAGTATGAGAGGCTAGGAAATAGAGGTTAGAGCCTGGTCTGGTGTCCCTTCAGTTGCTCCCAGTTTGACAGTGTTTAGAACTTGTTACCTGCACTAAAATGGCTCACCACCTAGGTGATCAGATTAAAGGGAAATGTGCTTACTTTTACCTTCTTTTTTCTTTTCTTTTCCATCTTAAGTAAGGGATTAAGGTCCTGCAAAGTGCTAACCCCCTCCCAAATCTATGACCTATTTTCGGCTTGTTATACAAGAGCTTATATCAACCAAATGCTTTGGACTTTATTATTATGATACATAACAATAGAAATGAGACTACTAGGAGCCACTTGTGATCTGTTCTGATGCTAACTGGCTCTATGACTACAGAAAAATTACCACCTCTCCAGTCCTTGGGTTGTTCTTTTATGAAGCACAGGATATCAGATTAGATGATCATAAAGCTCCCTTTCTTTCTCTAGTATTGTATAGTTCATTTCCGTATCTAACTTCCTAGAGAAAAAATGCTGGATTTAGAGACAAAAAACTCAAACTGTGGCCCTCCTATGCACTTGTTGGATGTGTAATGTTGGGCAACTTACCTAACTTCTCAAAAGCTTAATTTCCTCAACAGTGAAATGAGACAATTTATTTAGACCTAATTTCTTTTTTTTTTCTTTTTTCTTTTTCTTTTTTGCAGGGCAATGGGGGTTAAGTGACTTTCCCAGGGTCACACAGCTAATAAATGTCAAGTGTCTGAGGCTGGATTTGAACTCAGGTCCTCCTGAATCCAGGGCCGGTGCTTTATCCACTGCGCCACCTAGCTGCACCCCCTAATTTCTTTTTTACAACCTGATTCCAACCTAACTTTATAGCCTTGCTACACATTACTCTCCTTTATACATAATAGACTGGAACAGGTGTTCAGGGAGGACCAGCACCTCTGGTGTGAGGGCCTGCTGAGCCCTTTTCAGGGCTGCTCATCCACCTTTGGTGTCCACCTCTCTGTCACCCAACTCTCTCCTGTGGCTCCAAGAAGCTGTATCATGCCCAGAGGCTACACCTTAGGAAAACCAATGTGGCAAATGGGCTAAACCAAGCTGAGAGTAACTGATAGACCTCAAACCTGTCAGTGAGTTAAGAGGATGTCTATGTCCAAGAACATGAAGACTTCTCCCAGTAGAGTGGGAAAATGAGGACAGCTTGTTCCAGTGGCCACGAAGGCAGTTGAAGCAGGCACCTTGGAGCACTTAGACCTTGTTCAGACATTGAGGAACCCAAGGTCATCCGCTGAATCCCAAGATGTCACCAGTCATCGTGACTTTTGTCTTACCATTAGATTTAAATTGAATCTTATTTCTTTTTTTATTTTTATTTTTATTTTTTTTGCAGGGCAATGGGGGTTAAGTGACTTGCCCAGGGTCACATAGCTAGTAAGTGTCAAATGTCTGAGGCCGGATTTGAACTCAGGTACTCCTGAATCCAGGGCCTGTGCTTTATCCACTGCGCCACCTAGCCGCCCCCTTACCATTAGATTTTAATGAGTCTGATGGGAGAGTGAGGCTGACAACTTTGTGCAACTCTGCCTTACTTAAAACCAAACCATGCACAAGTTAAGGCATCACCCTGTGATGTTACTGTTCCTCTTCAAAAAAGGATGAAAAACATGATAAACCAATTCAATTTGGAAATCTCACTGCTTTTTGTACATGACATTTCATCTCCTATCTTTCTGCCCGTGCACTGGTTATCTTCAGTGTCTAGAATGCACTCACTCCTCAGTCCCCATTTCTTAGAATCCCTTTCAAGAAGCCCTTAGAAGTCCTTTCAAGGCTTCAGCTAAAGCATTACCTTGTATATGAGACCTTTCCTGATTCCCCCAGCTACTAGTACTAGTACTAGTACTAGTATATACACATACCATCCCTCCCAATTGAACCTTTAAGTTTCTTGATAGAGGTGACTGTTTTCACTTTTCTATTTATAGCCCCAGTGCTTAGCACAGTACCTGGCATATAGTAGATAGTCTAATACATGATTGTTGGTTGATCAACTTTACTTTAAGACTATTTATCCTCCTATTCTCTTTTGCTTTGGACGAGTTCTTAAGATCACTTCAAAAATTTCAGTGGAAATCATCAGGGATTGAGGGAGATAAAAGATACAACTCCAGTCATTTTCGACTTTCAAAGCAGCATCTTAGAATGGTGCATAAAGAAAATATCAGGAATAAACATTTAAAAAGAATGTAAAAAGCTAAATTGTGTGATCCTTTTCCTACTTAGTAAGAGAATCAGTAAGCAGGCTTGCTCCTAGCATGACTACAACAGCAGAGACCAGAGACAAGATCATTTTGACTGTCCTCCAGAAGCAAATTTTCCATCTGGTTGGAAGTGGACCTTTGAAGAGGTAATCAAGACTGTGGTATATCAGCATGAGGGATTACCATCAGGTTTAGAAAAATCACAAGCTTGTGGATCTTGAGACTACATGAAAATACGAATATGAACTTATGTTGTCAAAACAGAACTGCATGTGTTCTGATTGCAACAATCTAAGAATGTGTTAGCAAAAAGTTAGAAAAGAATTTGGAGTGATTTGAAGAGTTAAAAGCTTATTACTCTGGGGCAGCTAGGTGGCGCAGTGGATAGAGCACCGGCCCTGGATTCAGGAGGACCTGAGTTCAAATCTGGCCTCAGATACTTAACACTTACTAGCTGTGTGACTCTGGGTAAGTCACTTAACCTCAATTGCCTCACCAAAAAAAAAAAAAAAAAAGCTTATTACTCATTTGGGGCATGGGAAAAGGAAGGACCTAGGCTTGTGATTTCATCAATATAGTGACCTCCTAATTGAAAGAATTCCCTCTACCAATGTAGATCTGCTAGTGTTCCACAAGTCAACAAGCATTTATTGATATGTGATAGGCATTGCTCTAAGCTCTGGTGAGTCAAAAAAAGGCAAAAAATGGTGCCTGACCTCAAGGAGCTTACAATCTATTAGAGGAGATAACAGGAAAACAGCCATGTTTTACAAAGTTGCCTGGGGAGCTTAGAGAGGAAGTAAATTGCCCAGGATCACAGAGACAGTATATATGAGAGACAAAATTTCAGTCAGGTCCTCTAGACTCCCAGGCCTGCTTCTATACCCATCCTGCTGTGCTGCCTCTTTATTCCATATTAAGCTCTTTTATTTTTATGCAGTTGCCTAAATTCCTGGTAATATTTTTTAAAGATGCAATCAGCTTCAAAGCTCATTTCTTACATTTAAGCAATTGTAGCACCATCCTTAATTAATAGTTTCCACGTAAATATAAATATTAATGAATCCTGACAGCTATAGCCAGTAGCATGACTTTAAATTCCCCATATTCTTCATTAATTGAAGAGAAAAAACACTGATTTCTTGTAAAAAGGGGAGCTATTTTTTTTCTCCCTCATATACTATTCCCTCTTCAATTTAGTGGTTATTTCTAATCTATCCAGTCATATGTTGATGCCTTATTCATGTTAGCTACACCAGTCTTGTCTCAAGGTTTCTCCAGACTGAATCTATTCAGGGCACCTGTCCTGAGTTCACATTCACAGTACCCTGCACAGAAAAGGCCCTCCATAGAATTTTTAAAAAATAATTAACTCATTATTCAAACAGCTAATTGAAGTAGTCACTGATAATCTTACCCAGTGAGCAGGTACACCTTCTGTGGGTATACATTGCAAATATTCATTCATTAATCAACATAGGAATGAAGTCACAGGTGATTTTCCTAAATACATATTATATAGAATTGCATGCACTATTATATAAAATTGGATGCACTATCCAGACACATAAGTCACATAAAATATGCAGTATCATATGCTAAAGCTACACATACAGAATATACCTCCCCTCTCATTACTGATGGGCCATCACTTCAGATTAAACACAAGTTTACTAGTCCTGGATGTTCTGCAGTAACCACTGTACATCGCATGCTCTCATAAACTCAGGTCCACTAACTTACAGTCTCAGTTCTGGGCCAGTGGATATCCCAGAATGATTATTGTTGTTTCTAGATCAATGAGTCAAAGTGTATACCTGGCCTCCATCCTCATGGAGCCTTCACAATTGAAGTTTAGTGAGTAAAAGATGATCTCTTGACTCAGTCTTCCCCTAATTTGGAGGATTTTATTTCACTGATTTTATTTTTATTATTAATTATTTATTCATTTTAGTGCCCACCAAGCTGTTACAAGCCTTTGTTAAAAAGGCTTCGTTCTACTTTCTCTGAATTGTGTTTTGGATCTTCTCCATATGGAGTTACTATTTATAGCCAACTGACCATCTTCACTTGGTGGATAAGTACTTAGATTTTCCTTGGATAAAACTATGTGGTTCCTGTCCTTTTATCCAGGGAATCTGATTAAATTTCCTGTGGGCAGATGGTAGTGGGAATGGATTGTCTTTTCCAGGTCCTGATGATTTTCTAGGCTTATTGTATAGATTTGCAGATGGCCCAGTCTTGACAAGTGGTGCCTCTCCACCATTTTCACCAATGACCTTGGGAAAATCATGTAACTTCTCTCAGGTTCAGTTCCTTCATCTATAAAATAGCACTTACTTCATGGATGGTTATAAAGATCAATTGAGATAATATATGTAAAACATATTGCTGACCTTAAAGTGTTATGTAAATGTAATTGCTAGTAGTAGTACTTGTTATGATCCCATTCTGGTCTGTTTTTCCTAGACACCAAGAATTCTCAGCAAGACTCTGTCCTATTGCTAGAGACTCTGAGAGTGAAGTTGACTATGATACCATTGCTTGTACCTGTCTGAGGTCTTCTGAACTGAGGGTGTAGCTAGACAATAGAATACCTCTAACCATTCTATCTTTTGAAATTTATGTCTGTATATGTACACACATGTATGATGTTTACACATATGTACACACACACATATATATACACTTTATTTTAACATTTGAATTTTGAATTCCAAAATCTCTCCCTTCCTCAAGTTCCTTCCCCACCCACTGAGAAAGCAAGCAATATGATATCAATTATACATGTTAAGTCATATAAAACATTTCCTTATTAGCTATGTTCCCAAAAAATAAACAAGAAAAATAAAGTGAAAAAAGTGTGCTTCAATCTACATTCAGAGTCCATCAGTTCTCTCTCTCTGGAGGTACATAGCATTTTTCATCATAGGTCCTTTGGAGTTGTCTTGGATAATTGTATTGATGAGAGTAAGTAACTCTTTCCCAGGTGATCATCATTACATTATTGCTGTTACTGTGTACAATGATCTCCTGGTTTTGCTACTTCATTTTGGATCATTTCATATAAGTTTCCCCGGGTTTTTCTTAAACTATCCTGCTCATCATTTATTATAGAACAATAGTATTCCATCACAATCATATACCATCACTTGGTCAGTCATTCCCCAATTGATGGGCATCCCCTCGATTTCTAATGCTTTGCCACCACAAAAAGAGCTACTATAAATACTTTTACACAAATAGGTTACTTTTACTTTTCTTTTGTGGGGTAACGGGGGTTAAGTGACTTGCCCAGGGTCACACAACTAGTAAGTATCAAGTGTCTGAGGCCAGATTTGAACTCAGGTACTCCTGAATCTAGAGCCAGTGCTTTATCCACTGTGCCACCTAGCCACCCCCACTTTCACTTTTCTTTGATTACTTTGGGATTCAGACCTAGTGGTATCAAAACCATATTTGTGTCATAGAAGGAATTTGGTAGGACTTCTTTCTTTACCTATTATTTTCAAATAGTTCATAAGTATTGGAATTGATTATTCTTTAAATGTTTGGTAGAATTCACTTGTGAATCTATTTGATCCTGGGGATCTTTTTTCTTAGGGAGCTCATTTGTGTTTTGTCCAATTTATTTTTCTAAGATACCATTATTTCAGTATTCTATTACCTAGTCTGTTAACCTGGGCAATTTATATGTTTGTAAATATTCATCTATTTCACTTACATTGTCAGTTTTATTGGCATGTAGTTCTTAATAATTGCTTTGATTTTATTTTCACTGGAATTCTCTGGAGCCAAACATGGCCATTAAAATTTCACAAAATTCCATTTTGATTAATGATACTCCCTTAATTCACATCAACAAATCATTGAACCAGGGGCAGCTAGGTGGTGCTGTGGATAAAGCACCAGCCCTGGATTCAGGAGGACCTGAGTTCAAATCCAGCCTCAGACACTTGACATTTACTTTGTGACCTTGGGTAAGTCACTTAACCCCCATTGCCCAGAAAAAAAACAAAAACAACAAAACAAAACAAAAAACAAACACCCCCCCACACACACACACACAAATCATTGAACCTTTGTTCAATCAGTGGACACCCACTTTGTTTCCAGTTCTTTCCTACTGCAGAAGTATTGCTATGAATATCTAAGTGTATACAGGACCATTCTTTTTGTCACCAATCTCCATGGTGCACATATGCCTAGCAAAAGAATCTCTTGGTCATGGTAAAGACATTTGATTTGCTTTCTTCACATAATTCCCAATTGTCCCTGTCTTTTCACAGTCTTTCCTACATTTAACTATTCCAAACTTTTGTCATCTAAGCCAGTTTGCTGCCTGTGAGGTGCTATCTTCAGAATTGTTTAGATTTGCGTTTCTCTTATTGTTGATGATTTAGAGCAGTCTTTCATGTGGTTGTTTGCAATTCTTCTTTTGGGATCTATTTGTTCATATTCTTTGACCACTCCTCTATGAGCTTTTAGCCTTATATATTTCTGTTAGTTACCTTTATGTCTTGCAATCTGAACCTTATTAGAAATATTTGATATAAAGATTTCCACCCATAATTTCCCTTCTTATCCTAGTTGCATTATTTTTCCATACGAAAGCTATTAATTTCATATAATCAAAATTATGTATTTTATTTTTTGTAGTTACCTCTATTCCTTACTTAGTTAAGAATTTTTCCCCTAGCTAAAGCTATGAAGGTACCTGATCTGGTTTTCTTCTACTTTTTCTATGGAATAACCTTTAATGTTTGTCATGTGAACATTGTTTTAGTTTGTTGTCATATGAATTATAAGATGTTGGTCTAAATTTAATTTCTACCAGACTGCTTTTCCAGTTTCCAAAAAATTCTTCTGAGATACATAAGTTTTAATAATAACAACCTTAATAAAAATAGCACATTACTATTTATGAAACACTTTACGTACATTGTTCATTTATGCTGACAAAAAGTCCCATGAGATAAGTAGTACAACTATTATTATTTCCATTTTGCAGATGAGGTTAAATGATTTATCCAGAGTCACACAGCTAGTAAATATCAGATCCAGGATATGAATCTTGATCCTTTGACATAAATTGTATTCATTCATTCAATAAGCATTTAAGTATTTACTATATGCAATGAACTATGCTAGGCACTGGAAAAGATACCTACTTAAAGCACAGACCCTGCTATCAAGAACCTTAGAATCTACAAAGGTGCATAGAAAGAAAGAAAAATACCAGCTGTATTATGTTATGTGGGATAAGATATATACAAAGTACCACACAGGAAGCATGTGGACCAGTAGTTAGATCAGGAATTCATTTGTAAGGGATTTGTAAGTCTAGGCTTTATAAATAAAACTTTTTCATTTAAAAAAATAGATTTACAAATGCCATAAAGTTAACATGAAGATCGAATTCCCCCTCCCCACCCCCTATGAAAATTAGTGGACAGTCATTGCTTGGAAACAAATGATGAAGGAGGGGGAATACTTTGTATCTGTTGCCAGATGTTTAGTGGAAAGTAAATAGTTCTACACAGGTAGAGACCTGGATTTATTCTCTTGCTTCAGACCACTGCTATTGCCCTCCTTGGGGAAAAAAAAGAAAAGTTGATAGTGCCGTGGAAAGCAGCCTCAAATATGTCAAAACCTAAAGAATTTTTCCCCTTTATATTTTTTATTTATATATTTTTTCATACTATTTTTTCCTATTTCCTATTCTAAGATTCATTTTCAATGCCAGGATGAGCCAGCTTCACAGAGGGGGACAGGCTTATCTGTATGATGCCAGGTCAGTCAGCAAAGCTTTCAGAACTAGGGTATCTGAGGCAAACCTTGTGGAAACAGGTCTTTTGGGGACTGCTGGAATCTTATATGATGTCATGATGAAGCAGGACTATGAAGGTTCCACTTACTGTTCCCTACACATACCCTGCGCATTGTATGCTCTACTTTTTCTCTTTTCCTTTCCCTGGAATGCCCCTCCGACTCCCTTGCTTATCTAAAACCTCTTCATCCTTCCAGCTCATGCTCTGTCGCCTTGGAGTTTTCTCTGAGCACTCCAGCCTGCATGGTACTTTTCTTTCTCTAACCTTCCATTTCACTAAGTAGAGAGGAAGAGAGAAATAGGAAACAGATATCTAGAACTTGAAGGGATCTCAAGGTACATCTGCTCCAACCCCTTCCTTGGAAAGATGGGGAAACTGAGGCCAGGGAAGGTTAAGTCACTTACCGAAAGTCACATAGCTAGTAAGTTCCAGAGGTGGAAATTGAACTCAGGCCCCCTGACTTGAGGGCAAAGTGTTCTTGCCAATGTAACACATCAGTAGTCTCTCATTATTTCATGTGTGTCAGTCTTTTGTACCCAGTTAGAATTCAAATTCCTACTTTCCCAAGATGCCTAGAAAACTGCAAGGGACAGTTTATTTAAAAGGGAAATAATCTCACCTTGGGGAATGGGCATCAGAGGTCACTGACCTAGCCAAAAATACCCTTTACAACATCCTATAAAAGGGATCATCTAGTCTCTGCTTGAAGATTTGGGGGGGGGGCAATGAGAGTTAAGTGACTTACCCAGGGTCACATGGCTAGTTAGTGTCAAGCGTCTGAGGCCAGATTTGAACTCAGGTCCTCCTGAATCCAGGGCCAGTGCTCTATCCACTGCACCACCTAACTGCTCCCTCTGCTTGGAGATTTTCAATGATGTAGAACTCACTGCTCCTCAAATAGATCATGCCACCTTTGGACAGATATAATTATTAAGTTCATATTTGTATTGAGGTGATCCTAATTATGTCCATTCTAACTATTGCCATGTGTGGCACCTTAGAAAAGTCCCAGTCACTTGTCTAGGACTCAGTTTCTGAATATGTAAAATGAGGGGGTTAGACTATATAGCCTCTGAAGTCCACACCTTCCAGCTCTATAAACCTATGATCCTATATAACCTTTAAGTTCCCTTTTCTACTTTAGGTGAAACATACACAGTTCCTTCAATCAGTCTTTATATGGCATGATCTCCAGTCCTCTCACCATTTTGCTTGCTCTTCTCTAGATTTGTTGCAGTTTGTCAATGTCAGTCCCATAATAAGGTACCTAGGAATGAATATATTTCAACCCTTGCATTGACTATTTTCCATGCCTAAAACATTCCCTTCTTACCATGGCTTCTTAGAATTGCTAGTTTCCTTTGAAGCTTAAATAAAAAAATCCCATCTTACCAGTAGTTTTTCCAGCCTCCCAAATTACCTTGTATTGATTTTCCACTAGTTATTTTGTACATACTTATGTGTATACATGTTGTCTCCTCCTAGAGAATAAAAGCACCTTGAGGGAAAGAGAATTTTTATTTGTTTTTGTGTCTCTAGGGACTGGTATACAGTAGGTATTTAATAAGGTCATATTGGTTTTGATCCGCGGTGTTCACTAAAACCCCCATATTTTTGATACCTCTTCTATAACCTAACACATTAGCTGTACCTCTTAGTCTCATGTTATTGTGTTTATAACAATCTACAAATTTAATAAACATGGCCTTATTTAGGTTTTCAAGTCATTGTGTACAAAAGAGCATGGTAGGTAAATCCTGGGAGTATTCCACTAAAGACACAATAATAATTATAATTTAATGGTAATGATAATAATTAGAATGATACCTAGAATTTGCAATTTGCTTTAAAGTTTGCAAAATGCTTTATAACTGGTTTCATTTGATCTTCCAACAACTGTAGGAGATAGGTTCTATTATTATCCTCATGTAACAGAAATAGAAATTAAAGTAGACAGAGGTCAAGTAACTTGTCCAGGGTTACAAAGCTAATAAGTGTCTGAAACCAGATTTGGATTTAGGATTTTCTGGCTCTAGGTCCGATGCTCTATTCACTTCAGTAACTAGCTGCCTCGCTACAACTTATCATAAGTCTACAAAGTAGCTCCTTGAATCCAGTCATTCAACAACTTCTAAATTTCCTACTTGGTCCTCTGACTAGCTTATACATGACTCTGACCTGATGGGTTCATCTTCTAATGCCCTCTCTTTTATCATTTTAACACTGTACATGGAATTTTCTTGCAAAGACACTGTCATGGTTTGCCATTTCCTTCTCCAGTGGATCACCTTTTGTCAGAAATCTCCACTATAGCCTGTATATTTTAGGTAACTTTACACAACATAGCTCACGGTTTCATTCAGCAGGGTAAGCCCCTACCATATGATAAAGCACTGATCCAAAACCCTCAGGTCAGGTGTCCACTATGCTACTGGGGAAGAGTGGAGGGCAACTAAAAGTAGCTCTGGTACTAATGAAGCAGCTGTGCCAAAGTCAAAAGGAAGCTCAGCTGCAATATTGCATAGGAACGTGGAATGTAAGATCTATGAACCAAGGTAAGCTGGATATGGTCAACATCTTGAGTGTCAGTGAACTTAAATGGACGGGAATGGGTGAATATAATTCAGGTGATTATTACATATACTACTCTTGGCAAGAATCCATTAGAAGAAATAAAGTAGGGGTAGCTAGGTGGTGCAATGGATAAAGCACCAGCTCTGAAGTCAGGAGGACCTGAGTTCAAATCTGGCCTCAGACACTTGACACTAGTTGTGTGACCCTGGGAAAGTCACTTAACTCTCGTTGCCCTGCCCAAAAACAAAAACAAAACTGCTACTCAGAAGAAATAGAGGAGCCCTCACAGCCAATAAACGGGTGAGAAAAGCAGTGTTGGGGTATAATCTCAAAAATGTTAGAATATCTGTTCAAATCCAAGGCAAGTCATTCAACATCACAGTAATGTAAATCTATGCTCCAACCACTGATGCTGAAGAGGTCAAAGTTGATCAGTTCTATGAAGGCCTACAATATCTTCTAGCAATCACCCCCCCCCCAAAGATGTCACATTCATTATAGTGGATTAGAATGCTAAAGTAGGGAATCAAAAGATAATAGGAATAATAGGAAGTTTGTCCTTGGAATACAAAATGAAACAGGGAAGAGACTTAGAGAGTTTTGTAGAGATAACTCACTGATCATAGCAAATAGTCTTTTTCAACAACCCAAAAGGTCAGTCCATACATAGATATCACCAAATGTTCAATATCAAAATCAGATTGACTACATACCATGCAGCCAAAGGTGAAAAGCTCTATACAGTCAGTTAAAACAAGACCTGAAGCTGACTATGGATCAGATCATGAGCTTTTTATTGTAAAATTCAGACTTTAAAGAAAGTAGGGAAAACCATCAGATAGATAGATAGATAGATAGATAGATAGATAGATAGATAGATAGATAGATAGATAGATAGAAAGATAGATAGTAGATAGTAGATAGTAGAAAGATAGATCATAGCCTAAATAATATCCCTTATGAATATAAAGTGGAGGTGATGGATAGATTTAAGAGGTTATATGTGGTGGACAGAGTGCACAAAGAACTATGGACAGAGGTTTACAATATCATACAGGAGGCAACAACAAAAAAGAATTTAAAAAAAAAGAACAAGAAAGCAAAATGGCTGCCTGATGAGGCTTTGCAAATAGCTGAGGAAAGAAGAAAAGCAAAAACTAAAGGAGAAATGGAAAGCACATCTCTGCTGCCAAGTCAGGATAGCTAAGGGACAAAGAGTACCCAGGAAGGTGCTATTATGACCCTCTAAATTTCCTGTCCTGTCTTTTCCTCCTTATTTTCAACTCTGTCAAGGACTAGACAAATTTTTTCAAAACCCTGATATAGGATTCATCCAGGCCTGTTGACCCCTAGAGGGCAACTAAGTGCTCTCATCATCTCAATAAGTACTTATTGACTGTATTATTAGGGATGTTGGAGACAGACCTGGACCTCTGTATTCCTTTCTACCTTGAAAAAACAAGATGAACAACACACAGACCAATGGGGAGTATAGGACACATTTAGATTGTAAAATTCTTGAGAGTAGAGACTGTCTTTTACCTTTCTTTGAATCTTCTAACATTTTATGCAGTGCCTGGCATATAGCAGGCATTTAATAAATGCTGGTTGACAAATCAATGTTTGTTGTTAACTTTTCCCAGTTTTCTGGTAGACTAACCAAATAATATCCCTAGTAGTAGTGTTTAGTCTCTCATTATATCTTTCAATCAGATCCCTTAATTCAGAAAATCAATTAGCAAGAGTTTGAGTGCCTGATGTGTACCAAAGTTTGCACTAGGTGTGGGATTCAGGAAGACATAAAGAAAGGGAGAAAACATGACCCTTGACCTAAAGAAGTCTACTATTTAGTTGAAGCATATATAATCATCATAGAATCTTTAAGTTGGAAATACATTTGGCAATAATATGGACCAATTATTTCATAAGAGAACAAGCAGAACCATAATTTCTTCTTGTAAGACCAAAAGCCACTGGTCATTTCCATTTGATGAACTACATAAATTCTCTGTAGCTTTCATCTCTTGCCTCCTACTATTCTGTTCTATTGAGATAAACCAACAAGTGTTAATATTCCTGCTAGCTTCAATAATATTTTTCCCTTGCTAAAATGATTTATTTCAATTGCATTCCTGCCAGTGACCAATTGTGCAAGAAACATTTGTGTTTTCCTATTCTTTTTTTCTCTTCAGTCATCAACCTGACCTCTCTTTCCCCTCTCCTTGGCAATCCTAAATTTCTCTTTTTTGAAGCAATTTAATGAAGACACAGAGTCCCCAGAGATTCCTTTTTCTAACCCTTCTTATCTATTTAGCAATGTTTTCTCTATCCCTACCTAGGAATTATTTAGACTTCTCTTTTATTTTAAATATTTCTTCTTTTCCTGCTAGCTAGGGAAGAGCTGGCTGGTCAGCATGTCACTCCTAAATCCACTCTACCAGTCTTTAAATCACCACATGTCATTTTCATCTTCTAGCTTTGGCTAAGTGGGCCTGCTGAGTATTTTCAAAAAAGAGTGGCACAACTTTATTAAGAAGAAACCATAATACATTTACCTTGTTTCTTTTCTTTTCTTTTTTTGAGAGGGTCACCAGACTGATAGATCAGGGAAATACTGCAGATGTAGTTTACCTAGGTTTTAGAAAAAGGATCAAACAGCATTTCTCATGCTATTCTTATACAAAAGATGGAGAGATGTGGGTAAGAGGAGAACACAATCCATTATAGAAAGAATTGTTTGAGTAGTCTTTAATGGATGTATGTATATTTGAAAGGATGTTTCCTGTGGAAATGTCCCAGGAATCTTTGGTTGACCTGAGAGTTTTCTCTATCACTTGGATATAGACACAGCAAGAATTCTTGTGAAATCTAAAGATAATATAAAGCTTAGAGGGGATAGCTAACAAACTGGTTGACATAAGTCAGGATTTAAAAGCTCTTGTCAGGATACCCTATTGAGCTTACTCTAATAAGATGAAATTTAATATGAAAAAATGAAAAATCTTACCCTGGGGCTCAAAAGAAGACACTTCCACAAGTACACAACGGGTAAAGTATGGATAGAGAACAGTTCATCAGAATCAGATCTGGGCATTTTAGTGAATTGCAAACTCAGTCAATGGTGTGGCATGGCAGCCATAAAAATAAACAGAGTTTTTAGGATTAGGAAGGCAATTGTATTCTTATAATTCTGCCCTGGACGGACCACATCAAGAGTTTTCTATTGAATTTGAGGTACTACATTTTAGGAAGGACTTTGACAAGCCAGAAAGCATCTTGCGTAAGGCAACCAGAATGGCCATGGGAAATTTGAGAATAGAATGAAAAAGCTGGGATTTTTAGCCTGGAGAAGAGAAGACAAGGGAAGAATAATATGGTCATTTTGGTCTTTACATGTCTGAAGAAGGATGTAATTGTTCTTGTTAGTCTCATAGGGCAGAACTAAAAAATAGTAAGTGGAAGTTGCAAAAAGACAACTTTAGAATTAATATATAGAAAAACTTCCTACCAATTAGAGCTATTTTAAATTAAAAACAAAACACTAGACTGAGCAGCCCTGGGATGCAGTGAGCTTGAAGTTCCCAAACAAAATTGATATTTGGGCATATTGCAAATGGGATTATTTTTGGTGGGGCAATGAAGGTTAAGTGACTTGCCCAAGGTCACACAGCTAGTAAGGGTCAAGTGTCTGAGGCCAGATTTGAACTCAGGTCCTTCTGAATCCAGGGCTGGTGCTTTATTCACTGTGCCACCTAGCTGCCCTCAAAATGGGATTTTTTAAGGTATGCATTAGACTAGCTGGTTTCTTATTTCCTTCCAACTCTAAGAGTCTGTGATTGATTTTATGTTAATTGTCACAATTCTCCTGGTGGTGAAATGGATACAATCCTGAGTCAAGAGTCAGAAAAACCTGAGTTCAACTATTACTTCAGACACTAACTAGCTATGTGACTCTGGGCAAGTCACTTAACTTCTATTTGCCTGTTTCCTCAACTATTAAATGAAGATATTAGTAGCACTCATGTCACAGTGTTGTTGTGAAAATCAAATTGAAATATTTGCAAAAATATTTTGGCATTCTGCCTAGTACATTATAGGCACTACATGAATGCTGACTCCCTCCTTTGTTCCATCCATACTTATAGGATATAAGAAGAATGATGACTCTAAAAAGGAAACTGAAAATTGACCAGACAGATATGAGGAAAGCCAGAGTAGCAGCATGAAAAACAAGAAAGATGAGAATGCTTAGAAGAATGCTTAGAATAGTGGTCAACAATTACTAAAAGCTTAGTCAGGTCAAGGAGTATCAAGACTGAGAAAAATCACTAGGATTTAGCAATTGAGAAGTCATTGGGGTATCCTTTAAGAGAAGGTTCAATAGATTTATAGGATGAAAGCAGAAATGAGTGGGTGGAGAGGAACATAGATGACTTTCTAGGAGCTTGACAGTGAACAGCAGGAGAGATATGCAACAGTAGATAAAGTAAATACTAAGACCAAGAGATTTTTTTTTTGGAAGAATAAGACCTGAGCACAATTTTGTACATTTGGTAATTAGTCACTACATAGGGAGATATTGAAGAGAAAGGAAAGACAAGGAAGAGAATGGTGAAGAGTATGGAAATGTCTTCTGTGATCAGAGAGGAAGAGAATAAATGTTTCTAAGTAGTTTAGAGGAGTATCTGGAATAGGTGGGATAAACTAAAGGAACTCACACTAGGTAATCTCATTTTCCTCAATAAAATATTGTAAAAGGTCAAAGGACCCATTCTAAGTGATTGGCATCCTGATTAAAGAGGAAAAGATTTAGAAGAATCGCCCCAGGGAATGTGATGAAGGCAGATATAAGAGAAAAGGAAGATCATTCAACATTAGCATCAAGGGCCCAGCTGAGGGTCTCTTCCCTAAATTTGTAGAGGGTGAAATTAACTCATTTGATGCCTTTTTCAGGGACATTTTATGGTGATAATTTGGCAGTTTAGGTTTTACAGTTGGAAGGGAGGGGGAGTGGCAAGGATTCTCCGAAGGCAGTGGGTAATAAAATATTAAAGTGGAAGACTATGAAATCAAATCTGGGCTCTGTAACAAGTAAAGGCATACTGTATTCACTTGAAGATGACTATAATAAGCACTACATTAACAAATTACACCTAGGATAGTTATGTTGAAATTAGGTTTCTTTTACTTCCCTACATGAAGAGAAGTTACCTATACTTCCATTTGAATATTTATTCTCTACTGCCACCCTGTGGGCACTCTAGAAAGAAATCACTTTCTCTTTTCCTTCCTTCCTTCCTTCCTTCCTTCCTTCCTTCCTTCCTTCCTTCCTTCCTTCCTTCCTTCCTTCCTTCCTTCCTTCCTTCCTTCCTTCCTTCCTTCCTTCCTTCCTTCCTTCCTTCCTTCCTTCCTTCCTTCCTTCCTTCCTTCCTTCCTTCCTTCCTTCCTTCCTTCCTTCCTTCCTTCCTTCCTTCTTGAGATCTTCCCTGCCAATCAAGGTTTGAAGTCTAAGCAGCCCCAGATTGAGAAGATTTAGCACATCTGAAACTTGAAACCCCAAACCTAGAAGTGCTTTTAGTTCCTGAAGCCAAGGCAGAAGTGTTTAGTGGACTCCAAGTCAGGGGATATAGATTTTGATGCCTTTAATTCTGTTAATAACAAGTTGTGAAAACCTTGGACAAATTACTCAGCCTCTCTGGTCTTCATTTTCTCTTCTACATAAAATGAGCAGCAGGGTTAGATGATCTCCAAGACTCCCTTCCAATTCAAATATTTGAGAACTAATCTTTGGGCGGGGAAGGTTGGCCAGGAAAGGTAGTATGTGTAATAGAGAGAAGCCTGGGTTCTAACCACTTTGGTAAGTGCTTACTGCATGTGCTAGATTTCAGAGACACCATGAACTGCCTGGGATCATTTAAGTTCTCACTTTAGTCCTCTGTACAAGGGTTAGATTAAATGATCTCTGAGGTCTCCTGTAGCTAAAACAAAGCTATATTAGTTCTCTCACATGATATGTACCTGTTATATTAACATAAAAATTAAACCCAACATAAAAACAATACATCTGCCATAATATTTTAAGTAAAATTTTATTTCAATATCATTTACTTGTATAGCATGACAGGTCTCCATATGTACAAGTTATGTGGTACTTGAAGGTGTTAAAAGACCCTAACTCTAAGAATGATAAGAAACAATATCAAGTCTAACAGAAAGTTCTTATTTCAGACTTGTCACTAACTTGCTGGGTGAAGTTGGTCATGCTTCTCTTGGTCTCAGGTTCTTTTTATAAAAAAGGAGTGATTTTAGATGGTTGCTAAGGCCCCTTCTAGACCTTAAATTCTATGAATCTACTTTTTAGCTAAGACAAAGGAACAGTTACAAAAGGTTGTAGGGGAGAGATATTTCCAAGGGGCTGAAGGAGATAAGAAGAGGGAGGCTGGAGTCACTGAAGATGTGTCATAAAACACAGCTCTGTGGTTGAGCAAAGATTTAACAAATAAGCAGTTCAAATGGCAGCATAAATCCAACACTTATGCATTAGCTCTTGCTCTCCCCTGCTCCAACGCTCCCCCTTGCTCCCCAAAATGATATAAAGAAATGGAAAACTGAAATCAGTCATTTCTATTATTTCCATTGGATGATGATTTAAAGTGGGCTTTTCAGTATCTCTATATTTTGGTGTTTTTTTTTCTATTATCAGTCATTCTAATTTGTTAGTTCATCTGGCCCCTTAAAGTGAGAGCTTCCCCAGATACCATAAGCCCTTTGGGTCAGCAGTCTTAAATCATCTCTTATGTTGAGTCCATTTCAATTCCCCCACCTAGAGAGGTTACCCAATCATCTTCTCCCACTCATCTCAATGGAGACACAGAGTAAGTGAGGCCAAGTGACACCCTCTCTGCCCTCTTCTAACCTTATTTACTCTGTGCCTTACTTATTCCAACCTTATGTAAACTGTCCTCCACAAAATTAAGTAGGTTCATAAAAACAAGAGTCTTGTTAGACAGTTTCCTTCTCATAGTAAAAAGCCTCTATCTTCAGGGAACTTTTTAATCCCTGAAAGGTAAATAGTAAAGAAACTACTTTCCCTTCTTAGAGTGATCTTAGATCACTTTCTGAGGGTTAAAATATGCCCTTGGTAAGATTTCATGTAAAGTTCTCCATTTACAGAAGGAATGCTTTCCTACTCTGATACTGTAATTCCAAGACCAAAATGAGGAAGGAAGCTAGGTCAAAAATGTTTCCTTTAAAGGGAAAGCATGGAAAGGCCTTAGCTGTGTATAGAATTGATACAGGGAAACCTGAGTCCAAATCCCATTTCTGACACTAGCTGGGTGACAATGGACAAGTCATTTAAGCTAAGTTTTCTAACAATCTCTGTTGTTGTTTTTAGTCTGTAAAATGGAAATAATGGTATACAGCTCACAGAGTTATTGTGTGTCAAATAAAATGTACATAAAAGCACTTTGCAAACTTTATAGTGCCATACCAATGCCATTTATTTTGTTTTGTTTTGTTTTGTTTGTTTTTGCAGGCAATGGGGGTTAAGTGACTTGCCCAGGGTCACACAGCTAATAAGTGTCAAGTGTCTGAGGCCGGATTTGAACTCAGGTACTCCTGAATCCAGGGTCGGTGCTTTAACCACTGCGCCATCTAGCTGCCCTCCATTTATTATTAACAGGTACTCTTTGCTAATGAGCATTTTCATTTATTCAACAAACATTTATTAAGGACTTAGAATAATAAAGGCACTGGCCCAGATAGTGAGAATGTTAAGAAGACTAAAACATGGTTCCTACTAGGGGAGATAAGATAAGGACACAAAGAGCTATAACAAATTTCAGTGCAATTGTGTTTAGGAAAGGTCCACACAAAGTGATTTGAGAAGTTTGAAAGAGGAAAAAGTTATTCCATCACATCCTAAGGTAGATCTATGCTGAGATGCTGGTAACCAGCACCCTTGGCCGGATGGGGCTTCAAGTTTCACAGCTTACTGAATCAACTAAAACAAAATTATAAAATTTTGATGTTTTGAAGTATGATCCATCTTATTCAACCATGAATGAACACAGCCAAGAATAACTCGTCTAAACACTTTGGGAGCTAGGTATCTCTATTACCTTATACCAGTTGCATATAGTAATTCATCATATCCATATAGTATGGTCTAGTGGAATGAGCATGAGTTTTGGACTTTGAGGACCTGAATTCACATCCCATTTCTGCTACTTACCAGTAATGTAACCCTGGCTATGATTCATCATCTGAGCCTCATTTTCTTCATCTGTTATATGATAGGGGTAGACTAAGATGATCTCTAAGGTCACTTCAAGCTCTAAATCCTAGAATCCATCCACTCACAAGGACCTTACCTCATATGTTACTTGAAAAGATTGAGTTCCCCAAGAAATCCCTCTTCTCTCTTCTCTGCATCTCACATCACTCAGATGCCTTCACCCCTGTCTCATACTGACAGGTTATCCTTCTAGCCAAAGCAAACCTCTATGAATGCACAAGTGATCCCATTCCATCTTCTCCAGCCAATTGCCCTCTCTATCATCCCTACTGTGTCCCTTATTTTCAATTTCTCGGTCTACTGGCTGATTGCCTACTACTTGCAAGCATGCCCATTTCTCCTCAGTCCTCAAAAAAATCTTCACCTTATTCGCCCATCTCTAATATCCCATCTCTGTCTTTTGTGGCTAACCTCTTTGAAAAGGCCTTGATGTCTCTCCTCTCACTTTCTTCTTACTGATCTATAATCTGGCTTCTGAACTCATCATCCAACTGAAACTGCTTTCTCCAAAGTTATTATCAGTTAATTGCCACATCTAATAGCCTTTTCTCAGTCTTCATCCTTCTTGACATCTCTGCTGCCTTTGACACTCTTCATTGCTCTCTTCACTTGGATATTTCTTCTCTCTAGATTTTCATGATCCCTGGTTCTCCTTTATATCTGACTACTCTTTCTCAGTCTCCTGTGCTGGATCTTCATCCAAATCATACTCACTAACCATGTGTCCCATGAGACTCTGTCTGAGGCCTTCTTCTCCTCTCCTGTACTGTTTTTTTGGGGGAGGGGTTGTTTGTTTTTGTGTGGCAATCAGAGTTAATTGACTTGCCCAGGGCCACACAGCTAGTAAGTGTCAAGTGTCTGAAACTGGATTTGAACTCAGGTCCTTCTCAATCCAGGGCTGGTGCTTTATCCACTTCGCCACCTAGCTACCCCCTCTCCAATACTGTTTTACTATCTCATCAGCTTCTAGGGATTCAATTAATATTTGAAGATTCTCAAATCCACTTATCCAGCCCTAACCTCTTGGTGACCTCCAATCTCAAATATTCAACTGCCAATTGGACATCTAAAATTAGATATCCTCTAGACATCTTAAACTCAACATGTCCAAAACTCAAATTATTCCTGCCTTCAGAACTCCCTCCCTTCCAAACTTTCCTATTACTCCTAGTGTACCACCATTCTCATAATCACCCATGCTAGAAACCTATGTGTCATTCTCAACTACTCATTCTCTCTTACTCCCCCTCCCATATCCAATCTGTTGCCAAAGCCTGTTGAATTTGCCTATAGTTTTCATTTACCTCTTTTCTCCTCTGACACTGCCACTACCCTGAAGCTGGTCCTCATCACCTCACATCTGGACTATTGCAATAGCTTGCTGGTTGGTCTTTCTCTGCCATCAAGTTACACAGATCTCCTTGTTGTTCCTCAAGCAAGATACTCCATCTTCCAACTCTGGGAATTTTCAGTTACTGCCCCATGTCTGGAATGTTCTCCTTCCTCATTTCTGTCTCCTGGATTCTCTGGCTTCCTTTGAGTCCCAACTAAAATCCCACCTTCTCCAAGAAGGCTTTCCCAGTCCTCCTGACTTCTGGTGCCTTCCCTTGGGTCATTATTTCCCATTTATCTTATAGAGAATTTCTTTTTACATAGTTGTTTGCATGTCCTCTCCCCTTGTTTACATAATTTTTTGCTTAGAGACACTGAATTCCACAAAAGCAGGGACTGTCTTTTACCTTTCTTTTTATCACCAGTGCTTAACACATAGTAAGTGCTAAATAAATGTTTACTAACTGGCTGAAATGATATAAGCAGCTTAACTACTTAATCCACCCATCAGTTTTTGATGTTTTAAAATTCTTTTTGTTCTCCATGATGCTGAAATTCTTTTAAGACTACACAAAGGTAGATGAAGCCAGTTGATCTTACAGCCATTCTTCAGCGATGAGAACTAGGGGAAATGTAGTCCTTTCCCCATTCAGTATTGAATTGGAGTCCCTCAGAATAGATTCACTTAAATCCATTCCCACTAAGAGAGTTTAGAGATTATTTAGTCCAACACCTCAATAGGTGTTGGATAATAGGACTCAGAAAGACTAAGTGACTGACCCTCCTTCAGCCACTCAGTGGTAAAGCAAGGACTCTAGTCATTCAATCCATAAACATTTAATAAGCATCTACTATGTGCTGGACAACGTACTAACACTGGGGGTACAAAGAAAGGCAAAAGATAATCCATTTTCTTTTTACCACATCACAATTTTTCAAGTCAGGATAATATCGACTACCTTTGTGATATCTGTGCTTCCATGGAGCCTTCAGGCACATAGAAACATAGGGAGAAGAAATATGGTCAATGTTACTTCCACTCAAAAATTGTGTCCCCTTACAAATATCACGTTATGTCTAATAGATAATCCATTTTCTCTCCATTTTCTTATCCTTTTTTGCTTTGTTTCCTAGTTTTATTTTTTTTTCATTCATGGCCTCAAAAGAAAGTTAGAAAAAGTTCATGGCTTTTTTTCAGCACTATATTAACTAATCACCATGGACAATCTCTCTCAGCAGTCCTTCAGACTGGAGTGTTGAAATTCTTTTCCATGCTAAGTTCCCATGCACATACTAGATGAGGCATTGAGAATATGTATCTCACAAGGGAATGCCTGTTGATTTTTGAATGTTAACTGAGAGCCATTAGCACATATGAAGAATATAAATGGGCAGTGTACCCTTAAGAAAAGAGATCGTCATAGCCAATATTCAGCACTTACATCTTCATACAATTTGCAGACCATGGTCTTTCTGATTTTCTCCCTCATACTTCTGATCTAGATGTACAATTAAGGACTAGACTTTCTAAAACTGTAGTTATCTAAAGCTATAATTCTAAATGAGATTTTTGCTATGAAGTGGCAATTATTCAGCATGATGTCCCTCCAATAATTGACAATAATGAACTCTGACTTGGAATCCATGGTGATTTTAGTCCTGGATGACAAACTGCCATGTACCATTACCCAAAACTTTTAAGATCTGACAACTTCAATTTCATCTACCAAGCCAAGGTAACATATGCGTACTGGGCGAGGGGGGCGGGGTGTGTTGGTAAGTCCAGCTGATGATGATATGGTGAAGCATTCCCTAACTCTCTGCCACCTCATCTCAAAAAAGTTTGAATGGCAGACATTTATCTGCATTGTGGTTCCTAAATGTGGCAATGGTTATTTTTTTCCCTTCAGTTTAATACATTTGACTGAAATAACCTATAACACTCAATTGATTATCATGAAGGTGAGAAAGTACTACTTTACAGGATAGTGGTGGGGTGATGTGGTATTTTTTTAAGTAAAGCTTTTAAAAATTAGATAGACAGGATCATTTGATGGAAGGGAAGCAGAGATTTCACCAATCATCTCCATACAGTTAAAAAACCACTTGAGCGTTTCCAAGGTTCTAGAATGGCTATGTAGGGAGTCTTGTGGTGTGGTGGTGGTTTTTTGGGGGGTTTTTGGGTGGGGGTGGGGTGTTTTTGTTGTTGTTATTGTTCTTGGCCTGGGAGTTATTGAGGGTTTTAAAAAATTGCTATAAGGAAATAAGTGATACAGGATGATTCAACTCCCTAGGATTTATGTCCCTAAAACATACCACAGATTTGGGAGTTCCGGGGAATGTAGATCACAGATATGAACCTCTAGAAGTCAAATTAATAGTGATGCACTTTAAGATAAAGACCATATGTACACTAGTTTATTAGAAGTCTAGAAGACTCAGGAAGCAGAGTTTACTCTCAAAGCCTTATACAACTAATGAATTTTGACTTTCCAGATGCCAATAAAATGTTAAAAGCATTGTTGGGGCTGACAATAAGCAATATTCCTTCTTGGCCCACTTTGGAATCAAAAGATGAAAGTTACATTTTAATACTTCAAAGAACTATGAATGTGCAAAGACATCTTTTTCATATCCACAAAAGGCATCATCTATGGTGCCTGAGCTCTCATATTGAAGTTAGTGTATTTTTATAAAACTCTTTGTCTTTGAATTGGATTTATGAAGTGCTGTCTGGAAGCTTGAAAAAGAGATTCTCTTATCACAGAGAGGTCAGGGTTGAGAAGAGTAATAATGAACTCATTTGCATTGAAATGAACTTGTTACTGGCTCAGTCCTTCAGAAAGCCTCCAAAGTGGAATTACAAGGCAATATCTTGGGCCCTGAATTTCTTATATAAACTCCTCAAGTCAGTTGAAGTGATTTCTGCCTGGTCAGATTCAAGGAAGTATGGGCAATCATAGAACGATCTCAGAAAGTTTAAAATGAAATTTTTACTCAGGCAGCATTGAAATAAGGAATTCCAACACTCTGTCCATGTAGTAAAATGGAAAGACCATTGACTGTGGAGCGAGGTGGGTTCAAATGATACCTCTTGTAAGAGCTACCAATGTGATTTTGGACGAATCATTTAACTTCCCTCTTCATCTAAAAAATGAAGATGTTGGACTAAATGGTCTTTAAGGTCCCTTTCGGTTCAAGATTTATAGTCTTCTAAACTCAAGGTCAAAGTACTTTTGTTGTTCTGGTGTGTCCAACTCTTCTTGACCCCATTTAGAGTTTTCTTGGCAAAGATACTAGAGTAGTTTGTCATTTCCTTCTCCAGCTCATTTTACAAATGAGGAAACTGAGCCAAACAGGGTTACATGGCATGCCCAAGAATCACACAGCTGGAAAGTGACTGAGGTTAGATTTGAACTCAGGAATCTAATCTTCCAAATCTGCACCATCTAGCTGCCTTAAAAAGTATAGGACTGAAAAATCAGACTGGGTTTAATACTGACTTTGCTGATGATGGCACTGTAGTTAAAAAGCAGCTTCCTGTTTCCTCCTTTCACCAATTTAATCAGATGGTTTTCTTAACTCTGGGGTATAATTAGCCATAATTAAAGTTGAGGAAATCTTTTGATATGCTAGGAAGCATAGTATGAAGAAAAGTTTATTTTTCCTAAATCCAAATTCTGCCTGTTTTCTTGCATGACAACCCATGAAACAAAGAAAAAATTCTCATCATGATCTTAAATAATTTTTTCTTTATCTTACAAGATTAACTTCAGGGCAGTTCACTTAAAGTTTATTGTGTGTTTTGTGACACTGGGATTTTTTTTTCCAATCTGAAATACATTTTCTTCCTTTAATTTGTTATTTTAAAATCGATCCTAGTGTTTATCCTACAAATTCTAGTTCTCAAAGGATAATAAGTCAGATTCTAAGACAACAAACCATTTAGGAATAATTCAAATGATGTTTATTGTTCAGGGCTAGAAATGTGTTGCATTCAATTATGTTGAAAATAAGTGACACTGGGGCAGCTAGGTGGTGCAGTGGATAAAGCACTGGCCCTGGATTCAAGAGGACCTGAGTTCAAATCCAGCCTCAGACACTTGACACTTACTAGCTGTGTGACCCTGGGCAAGTCATTTAACCCTCATTGCCCAAGAGAGAGAGAAAATAAGTGAGACATTGGTAAAAGTTTAGAAATCTTTTTTTGTGCTAGACAAAGATTGGGATTTGGCTTTTGACTTCAGAATTTTTTTCCTTACAAATTCAGCTAACTTCATGTTGAATAGTTATTTAAGGATATGTAAGAAATTCTAACAAAATCAGTTATAATGCTGAATGGTTTAAAATATTCAAATATTGGAACTATTTGAGTTGGAGAAGATGAGTATAAATCACTATATTTCCATTTCAATCAGATACATTAAAGTTAATTATCAGGACACATACCCATAGCTATGTTGTTGAGGCTTGCCTGTTTTCCTCTCTAATCCTCATAAATTTAGAGCAATACCAAAACAACCAAACAAAAACAAAACAATCCTGAACTTAGAGCCAGAACCTACCACTTACTGATTTAAACTAATATGAACAAGTCACCCTTCTAAGTCTCATTTTCTTCCTTTTTAAAGAAGATATTAATACTTTATTTATTTGACATGGTTATTGTTAGGGGAAATGCTTTATTAACTGTAAAATAGTATATAAATGTGAGCCATTATCTGCCCCTTCCTCAAAATCCCTCCATTGAGAGCACCATGGATCTGTCCCCTGGAATACTATAAACTACTCCTCACCAATACCATTACCTATACGATAAGGCAGTGGTGTAGTGGCGTGGATACAGCACTGGACCTGAAGGCAGGAAGACAGGTTCAAAGGTGGCCTCAGATACTTCTAGCTGTATGACCCCGGGCAAGTCATTTAACCTCTGTTTGCCTCAGTTTCCTCAGCTATAAAATGGAAATAATAACACCACCTACTTCACAGGGTTGTTATGAGGATGAAATGAGATAATATTTTAAAGCACTTAGCACAGTGCCTGGCACATAGTCTGGTGCATATTATGTAACATAGTGTTATATAAGTGCTTGTTCCTTCCCTCCCAACAAAACACCATCATCTGTAATCAATCCTTAATCATGCTGCAGAAGTTGAACCCTTTCTTTGGTTGCTTCTCTCCTTTTGAGTTCTTAAGACCATAAATTTAGAGTTGCAAGGGACCTTAGCAATCATCTATTACAGTGGTGTGAAGCTCAAATAGAAACATATCCCTGCAAGCAGAATAGCGACTTAGAAAATCATAAATTAACATTATAGGTATTAACATTATATCTGTGTCATAAGAGGAATTTGGTAGAACTTCTTCTTCACCTATTTTCCCAAATAATTTGTATAGTATTGGAATTAATTGGTCTTTAAGTGTATTGCATTGTATTTTTATTCATTGTGTTAAACATTTCCCCAAGTATATTTCAATCTGTTTCCTGCACTTGGGAGTTTTGCCAAGGACACAAAGATTGACATCTCTTATGTTGTCCATCCCTTTCCCCACTTACTCCCATTTACTGAGGAAGAAACTGAGGTTCAAAGATGTGAAATGATTTGCTTGAGGTCACACGGGTGATAAGCACCAAAGCCAGAATTCAAACACAGGGTCTCTAAAATTCCAGGCCTTTTTATCCAATATCATGCTACCTTCCTAATTGAATCACCTTGCATTCTTAAAACATGTGTTGAAACTATTTTATCCCTTTCTGCCAATTTACAAAGAACAACTTTTCTATAGGTTTCTATTCTTTGATACATATGTGATTTCATCAATATGGACACTCCCTCCAACACATCTTCTAGACCCAGATACTGAAGAAATCTATGATGAGTGTAGTATGACTTTGAAGGTATTTAAGGGCCAATTTGTGAGATTTTTGCAAAAGGAAGGAAAATCCCTAAATAACAGAAAATATCACTCATTAGATTTGGTATTCCCATACTCAAATGGATCTATGATCTCAATTTGGGAGTTCCCTGCAAATATGTCAGTCCAAACACAACCATGTCTGCCCATCCTATGAGACTCTCATACATGTCTCTCCATTGGTTTGCCACAGGAATCATTCTTTTTGCTGTAGATCATCCTCACTTTCTCCTGACATTACAAGGGTACCAGTAGAGCACTCTAGTTGGCTGCTTATCATGCTTCACCCTCACCATGTGATGAGGCCATCGTCTTTTCCTATCATCCATTTTTTTTTGTTTCCCATTTTTACTTGTTCTCCTTTGAAGTTCTTCAAAAGTGATAAGTTTCAGGGGCGGCTAGGTGGTGCAGTGGATAAAGCACTGGCCCTGGATTCAGGAGTACCTGAGTTCAAATCCGGCCTCAGATACTTGATACTTACTAGCTGTGTGACCCTGGGCAAGTCACTTAACCCCCATTGCCCCGCAAAAAAAGAAAAAAAAAGTGATATGTTTCCTCCTGCTCCCACCTACCATGTGCTTCTCTCTTGCTCCCTGTCTGAACTGTTATCCAAAAAGGTAACTGAGAAGACAGTCACTATCCATACAACTAGCTTTTCTTCTTTAGAAAATATTTATGAGGGTGTTTATATACTTATTGATGGTATACTTGATGAGAGAGGAATGGGCAGGCTTTCCCAGATTGGATTTTCTGCAACAGAATACATCTTCACGATGACATAAACGACTAAAAGTTTTAGAGAGTACAACTCAGTACTGCAAAAGGGAGTCTCCCCAAAAAGGTGTTACCCATTATATGATTCAAAGAAGAGTCCTCTATAGCTATAAACACAGAGGTAATTCTGTTCATTATGTATGGACAAATGTGTGTATCGAAGGTGTCATAAAACAGGTCTGTGCGCTCACCAAAGGTGTTCCTCATTGTTTTGGATGATGTCCCATATTGATGGCATTAATGATAACCACTGACATTCATATAAAAATTTAAAGTTTGTGAAACACTTTGCTTATTTTTTTTTAATTTGATCCTTGGGGGCAGCTAGGTGGTGCAGTGGATAAAACACTGGCCCTGGATTCAGAAGGACCTGAGTTCAAATCCAGCCTCAGACATTTGACACTTACTAGCTGTGTGACTCTGGGCAAGTCACTTAACCCCAATTGCCTCACAAAAATAGATAGATAGATAGATAGATAGATAGATAGATAGATAGATAGATAGATAGATAGATAGATAGATAGATGATAAATTTGATCCTCAACCTGTGAGGCAGATACTATTATCTTTCTTGAGATGAGGAAACTGAAGCTTTAAATGCTGAGGTCACACAGTGAATAAATATTATAGGCAAGATTCAAACTCAGGTCTACTTGATTCCAAATCTGTCACTCTGTCAGAGTCCAGATGGTTTATGTAAGATGAAGTTCTTCAAATATTCCTGTTTTCAAATACATCTTTATAACAGTCTAAATATTCCCCTCACAGTCTTTATGCACACCCAACATTTAGAAAAATAACCATAACAATAGAAAATGCCAGAAGCACAAGAACTATATTTTGCATGATCATTTACTTAAATCTCCATAAGTTATTATTACACTAAGCTAAAACTAACAGCTAATGTCCATTTCCTTGACTGGGAAATGAAGGGGCAGTCAGGCTGAGATAGAAACTTCTGAAAGTGTCAGCATTATGACTCCACAAGGAGAACCCCCAGCTCAGCTCACACTTTTATTAATTGCTGAGAGAGGCACTGGAAAAGCTATGTTTATAAAATGTCACTTGACTGGTGAGTTTTTAAAATATAGAGCATGGAGGGTTACCTGGAGGGTTACAGCCCATCCAACATGGTCCATACTGGATTGAACTGACTCTGTAGTGCCTCATAAGATCATGAACAAATCACTTAATCTCTCATTAATCTCACACATCTGTAAAATGAGGGTGTTGGACATTTTGTATCTATGATTCTATGATCCCCTGTGGGGATCCCCCCCATTCAATTCAATCTCTTGGGGGGCAGCTAGGTGGCGCAGTGGGTAAAGCACCAGCCCTGGATTCAGGAAGACCTGAGTTCAAATCCAGTCTCAGACCTTTGACACTTTCTAACTGTAACCCTGAGCAAGTCACTTAACCTTCATTGCCCCACCAAAAAAAAAAAATTCAATATCTTATTCAGCTGACCAAGAGAAATATGGTGGTCAAAAAGATGTTTATTTTATCCAAACTAATTGGTGAATGAGTTAGTATAAACTTACTTAATGCAATGTATCTAGTTGAATCCATACCATGCTTCACATTCCATATGGCCACAAATCCTACCTTACCCTACCACAGGCATCTTGCCAGCTATACTACTGCCAGGTGTATAGTCCTTTCTTAACCCCCCCACCATTTCCACCTCTTTCTCTGGAGATCTGTAATTAAATCAATGCTTACCACTACTTCTGGAGAGCACATGACAATCAACTACCCTTGTAGATTGCCATGACAATCCACTCACTTCTTAAAACCTTTCAAACCAATGCTTTCAGCAACCCCAGGCAACACTCCAAGATTATACTTAAAGGGTAGAGCAGGTATAGCCTTGGCAAGGGAAATTCCTCACCAAGACCTCTCTGCATTGATGAAATCAAAAGTCCAGTTAAAAAATAAAATTCAAAAGCAAAAATAAAAATAAAATGAAGAGTTTGGACAGGCTTGTTTCTAAGATCCTTTTTAATGCTATGATTTCACACTTGTCTCTGGCCAAAAAAAAAAAATGATCTGCTGCCACTGAGGCAAGACAGAATTCCATCAGAAAGCAGTCAAGGAATTAGGACTATTGTCAATCTTTTGGGGTTATTTGAACTTGTATGATATTTTTTGACAGGGCAATGAGGGTTAAGTGACTTGCCCAGGGTCACACAGCTACTAAGTATCAAGTGTCTGAGGCTGAATTTGAAATCAGGTCCTCCTGAATCTAGGGCCAATGCTTTATCCACTGTGCCACCTAGCTGCCCCCAAACTTGCATGATCTTAAGCTAACAAAGTGCTATAATTGCTAAACTATTGTGAACAATCATATTACAGAACAATAAGGAATAATTAGGTGATATGAATGCTTTCCAACACAAGTACAATAGATCTTTTATGAAATAAACTACACTCTGTCTCACTGTTAATTAAGGAGGTATAAGAATGTAGTCCAAAGCACATGGTTATGTAACCCATTTTTAATAGATCAACCAGGTCAAATTGTGTGTTTGTATACATACATATACATGTTGTTTATGTGTGTGTGTCTATATATTATGAACATATGCTTCTGTTTTAAGTTATATTTCATGGTAATACATAATTTAAATGTTATATGTAATATATGTTTATGTTATATATAATATATAACAAAATAATATATCTATTTTTTGACGCCTGGCTATCTTCAAGATACTTGGTTGCTAGTCTCTGATGCTAGTGATAGAAGCAGTCAGAGATTATTGGAGTTTATTGTGATAAAATAATGGGATTTGGCAGCCACCCAGGGGCCCCAACTGAAGATTGATTTAGAATTGATTGAATTGGGTGAGACTGAGAAACTGATTGAGAATCTACTTAAGAATGATTAAATTGAGACCGCACCTGGCTGGCCCGGAGTAGGGTGCTATTCTTAGAGGCTGTGGACTACTATGTTAACAGGAGACCACCCTCAACCAATCAGCTTGAAGGACCTCCCCTTTCAAGGAGGGAGAGAGGAATAGGAAAGTGAGGCTGGCTTGCTGGATCTCCCTCTTTTTGTCCAGAACTGGTTTGGTGGTGGCAGACAGAGAGAAGGAGAGGTCCCCCTTTTTGTCCAGGACTTTGGCGTGGTGGGGGACTTCACATGGACTGCTAGGAAAAGCAAGGGTTTCTCTCTGGTTATATGGAATAGATCTTAACTAGGGTTTTCCATTCTCTCTCTTCACTAACTTTTTTTTTGAGAGCAATGAGGGTTAAGTGACTTGCCCAGGGTCACACAGCTAGTAAGTGTCAAGTGTCTGAGGCCAGATTTGAATCCAGGTCCTCCTGAATCCAGGGCCAGTGCTTTATCCACTGCACCACCTAGCTGCCCCCTCTTCCCTAACTTCTAATATACTTTAATAAATCCTTAAAAGCCTAAACTCTTGCTGAATTTATCAGTAAATCTTAGCCAGTTTCCCCCAAAAAAAAACTGGGGGAAGGGGCAGATTAAGACTCACATTAGATTTTAAACACAGTATACACAATTTCACTCAAGATATCCATGGAAATTTTTTCATATCAGTGTAGGTCTGGGATTCCAGTTAAATCCTTCCATCCAAATGACCAAGTAGGATCTGTTTTAATTGTCTTGTTCTTGCTTACACTTTTGGAAACTATTTACTAACCATAATGAATTCTTATAATCCACTCTGATTTACCATTATATTTTCAAGCACACCAAGCAGTAATGGAGGGGAAGAATGAGTGAGCTTCTGTTCATGCTACACTTTGTAAAGATTGATTTATAGCTAAAACTCCCATTTACTTATTTCTTTATCTCTGTTGGATGGCCTGAATAGCCAGATGCTTTACTACCTCTGAAATTCTATCCACAAAGGTAAAACTTGATGTTTCTATATGGCCTTTCCATTCACATATTGAACATTTAAAGATGAGGATTAATCCCTAAACCATTTCCTTATATTTGTTCTTAATATTTCCCTCCCAATAATGGGAAGGCTCCAAATCATTCTCCTTCTGACAACTCTAGCCCTGATATTAAACTTTTGATCTGATTTTCTAATCCCACTCTCCTCCAACTGATAAGTCTGTAGTTAACACTTATGCCAGCTAAAAGATCACTTAGTACCTTAGTTTTTCAGTTTCTGACAGGGTCTGGATGCTACAAAACAAACCACTCATTTTGATTTAGTACACAAATATTGTCCTAGTTATAAAAATCTGTTCTTCCCTTTTCTGGGAAACATTTTCAATGTAATCCTATTACTCCCACCCCACCCATGAAAATACATACTGGCCCCAAAGAAATCATAGCTAACTTACCTAATGACAAACAGGCAATGGGTCTAATGAGGATCAGAAAGTGAGCCTAAGAGAAATTTCACATACTCCACCCATTTAGTTAAGTTTTCACAGGAAGCTGCTTCTCTAGGGGCATTGTTAGTACCTTCACTACAGACCTGTTTCTTAGAGGAGCTGGAAGAGATTTTAAAATGTTTAGGAAGGAGAGAAAGTAGAAATAACGAGTAATTTTGAAAAGTTAGTACTAAGCCAATACTTATTTACCAGGCCATTTAGAATTTGGGATTAGGGTTGATAATTTTTTATTAATTAATTTTGTAACTCCAACCTACCAATTATACTGCCTTACTTTTTCTTGGGGGTGGTGGTGGTTTAGGAAAGATAGATACATAGATATACAGATATGCAGGCAGGCAGGCAGACAGACAGACAGACAGACAGACAGACAGACAGACAGACAGACAGACAGATAGATAGATAGATAGATAGATAGATAGATAGATAGATAGATAGATAGATAGATAGATAGATAGATAGGTAGGTAGATAGGTAGATAGATGGATGAGAGATAGAGATAGAGGGGAAAATAATATATATAGGCATTTTCCCAAGTTGAAACCCTCTCCATCAGTAGACCAGTACAAATTGCAAATCCTCTATAATTTTCAGTTTTTGTCCTAGATACCACAAGGTTAAGCAGTCTGCACATAGCAAGAGCTTAATGTATTGCTTGACTGTTTTAGATATGACATTGCTTCTCTTGAGATGAATACTTGTTATATAACTCCAAATGAATAGTTTGACTTGAAGTCATGAAGAGTCCTTCCTTCAAGAATGAGGTCAGCCCTATAATTTTAGGAGAAGGGAGACATATGATGCTTTCTCTGTCATTTACCTCATCTCCAAGGTTCTACTGGGCTTATGGAGAACATAAGTATCAAAGCTGTGAAAGCAAGCTATTTGCTTTCTCCTCTGAGAAGCCCCATCATATCTAATTGAATCGTTATATTTTCTTAACAAAATGGGATAAAACTCTACATTTTAACATGAAATACTTCTGTGCTACATTTCAACACATGTAATTTACTCAACAAGCATGCATTAACTATTGTGTGGACAACATAAAAATACCTTACTTAAAAGAAAAGATCTTATAACCTTCTCATGCATTTTCTCATTTGATCATCATTATCTGCCCTATGAAGTAGGTAGAAAGGTGTCATTATCTCCTTTCAAATGAGGGACTAAAAAGTTAAATGTCTTCTGCAATGCGACATTGATAATTGAATCTGAATCTGAATCTGAAGCCCAGATTTCCTGTCTTCTAATTCAGTTTTCTTTCCTATTCCCTTTTATGATGCCCTTTCTAGACTCTGTAGGGATACAGAGTGCTGGCCTTTAAGAAACTTATAGTTTAGTTGTTACAAATAAGATATAAATACTGATCAAGCCAAAGATAAAAATGGAAGGTCATTATGGTATGGATAAGACTGTATGCAAAGGCTGCCAAGAGATTCAAAGTAGAAGAAAGATAAAGGTGAGGTGAGGTTACCAGGGAAAACTTCTTAGAGAAGGAAAAGGATAAGTTTAATTCATTAAGCACTGACTAGATGCCAACACTGTGCTAAGTACTTTTTACAAATGTGGCCTCATTTTATAACAGAAGTTAAAGACAACTGAATTTTTATTTGAATCTTGTAAATTACTTTCAAAATCGACAGTGGCTTCTCACCTTTCCATTCTTAAGAATCTTTTTTCCTCAATAAAGGTTCAGGTATGGCCAGATATACAGGGCAATTAGGTGGTCCAGTGGATAGAGCACCAGGCCTGGAGTCAGGAAGATTTAAGTTCAAAACCAGCTTCAAACACTTATTAGCTGTGTGACCGTAGGCAAGTAAGCCACTATTTGCCTCAGTTCCTAACCTGTTAAATGGGGACACAATAGAGAAGGAAATGTTAAACCACCCCACTATCTTTGCCAACTAAACCTCCTGGGTAACATCCATAGGGTCACACAGAACTGGCCACTGCTGCACAACTAGACAATAAGAACAAATGGCCAAATATAGACCACTTCTAAAAATGTCTTGGTATTTAATTAAATTAGTTATTCACCTCATTAAGCATGGTGATACCTATTTAACTACCTCAAAATTATTTAAAAGTATTCTAGATTTTTTTTTAAATTTCACTAAGAAAACATTAGGTCTCAGAAATGCTTAACTACTCACAGGTCACAACATGTTATGAGAAAGTAGATCACTCTGGCAATTTTGACAAAATGCAAGATAAAATACAATCTGATGTTATTATAAGGAAGTAGGTAATGTCAGTCAAGGTAGGGAAAATAAAAGAAAAAAAAATTGAACCAAAGATAAAAGACCAAGATTCTAGTCTTGGCTCCTATACCTCTGCCAACTAATTAGCTAGGTGATCCTAAGCAAATAATTCCACCTGTCACAGCCTCAGTTTCTTTATTTATGAAGTATGAGCACCCCCCCCAAAGAACTTTTAGATAGTATAACATGTGTTGTATTCTAAGGACAAAGTTTCCTTTTCTAAGAAGCACCCCCCAACCAACCACATGGCTCATAGCTCTTGAGCTAATATTGACCATGATTAGAAAATTAGTAGGTAAGTTCAAACTGATTTTGCCATGAAATTCCAGATGCCATCCTCTATTTCAATAACTTTATGGCTTGTGTTTCTCTTTCTTGCTGTATGGTGCCTTTATACAAGCCCGTTATACACCAAAAGGTAGTTTGGGGACAGTTGTCATAATGCAAATCATTGTATTTTGGGATTACATCTGTGAGTTTGTTGGGTCCCTACTGTGTGCCTGGTATTAGGCTAAGTGCTGTGGATATAGAAAACAAATGTTAACTACCTTAAGGAGCTCATATTCTATCAGGGTCAACAACATGTATGCTTACAAGTATATATTAAAAAGACAGAAGGTATTTTTGCAGGGGAGGCACTGACTTCCAGACATATCAAGAAAGACCTTGAAATTGGAAGGAAACTAGAGATTACTTCATTTATTTATAATTGTTGAAAAATTCAGTACATTTCATTAATTCAACAAAAATGTTGGACTTGATAACGAATTTGAAAACTATCAATTGTTACTTTAATATGATAACAAATAAATAGTATAAACAAGACTAAGAGCCATTAGCCAATAGATAAGTGATCAAAGGAACATTTTTTAAATAATAGTATTTTTCCCAATTTTATGTCAAGACAATTTTTAGCATTCATTTTTACAAGATTTTGAGTTCCAAATTTTTCTCCCTCCCTCTCTTCTCCCTTCTTAAAACGGTAGGCAATTTGATATAGGTTATACATATGCTATCATGTAAAACATATTTTCATATTAGTCACAGTTCTGAAAAAAGAAACAGATGAAAAGGGCAAAAACTACAAAAAATGAATAAAGTAAGTGAAAAAACATGTGCTTCACTCTCCATTCAATGTCTATGGGTTCTTTATCTGGATGTGGACAGCATTTCCTTTGTCAGTCCTTTGTATTTGTCTTGGATCATTTTGTTGCTGAGAAGAGATGATTATTCACGGGTGATCATCACACAATGTTGCTGATACTATGCACAATGGTTTCTTGCTCTTTTCACTTTACATTAGTTTTTCTGAAATCTGCCTATTCATCATTTCTTATTGCACAGTAGTATTCCATTACATTCTTTCTCTTTTTTTGTTGTTTTTTTGCAGGGCAATGGGGGTTAAGTGACTTTCCCAGGGTCACACAGCTAGTTAAGTGTCAAGTGTCTGAGGCTGGATTTGAACTCAGGTCCTCCTGAATCCAAGGCCAGTGCTTTATCCACTGCACTACCTAGCTGTCCCCCATTACATTCTTATAACCACAGGTTGTTCAGGCATTCCCCAATTGATGGGCATCCCTGCAATTTCCAGTATTTTGCCACTATGAAAAGGGCTGCTATAAATATTTTTTGTACATGTAGGTCCTTTCCCCTTTTTTATGATTTCTTTGGAATACAGACCTAGTAGTCTATTGCTGGATCAAAGAGTATGTACAATTTTGTAGCCTTTAGGGCATAGTTTTTCTCCAGAATGGTTGTAACAGTTTACTACTCCACCAACAATGCATTAGTGTTCCATCTTTTCCCACATCCTCTCCAACATTTATAATTTTCCTTTTATGTCTTATTAGCCAATCATATAAGTGTGAGGTAGTACCTCAGAGTTGTTTTAATTTGTATTTCTCTAATCAAAAGTGATTTAGATGGGGCAGCTAGGTGGCACAGTTAATAGAGCACTGGCCCTAGACTCAAGAGAACCTGAGTTAAAATCCAGCCTCAGACACTTAACACTTAGTAGCTGTGTGACCCTAGGCAAGTCACTTAACCCCAATTACTTCACCCAGAAAAAAAAGTGATTTAGAGCAAATCTTCATATGCCTATGGATAACTTTGATTTCTCCCTTTAAAAACTGCCTATTCATGTCCTTTGACCATTTAACAATTGGGGAATGCCTGGTATCATAAATTTGACTCAGTTCTCTATATATTTGAAAAATGAGACGTTTAACAGAGACACTTGCTGTAAAGATTGTTGCCCAGCTTTCTATTTTCCTTTTAATCTTGTTTGCATTGGTTTTGTTTTCACAAATGCTTTTTATTTTAATACAATAAAAATATCTATTTTACATTTTAATGCTCTTTTTCTTTTGTTTGGTTATTAATTCTTCCCTTCCCTATAGATCTGAGAGGTAGGCTATTCCAAAAGAACATTTTTTTAAATGTTCAAAAAGAACATGAACAACCATGCCCCACATCACCTACTAAGGAAAATGCAAATTAAAACAACTCAGAAGATTCACCTCACACTCATCAAAGTGGGAAAAATGATAAAAGATGGAAGTATAGTAGATTTTGGAAGGACTTTTTTGAGACAGGCACATCTGTTTGCTGTTGATAGAGCTATGAATAGGTTCAATCATTCTGGATATCACTTTCAAATTACATAAGAAAAGTCACTAAGATGATCATTCTCTTTGATTCAGCAATCTCACCACTTGGCACATATGCCTAAGAGAGAGGCCCCTTATACCAAAATAGCTGTAACAGCCCTTTTGTGCAGTAAAAAATACTAGAAACAAAGTGAGAAACCAATAATTTGAGAATTATTGAACAAAATGCAGTCTATGAATGCAATGTAAAATCATTTCATATTTTAGAAAATACAAACCTGGATATAAGAAATTCAGAAAAGCATTGAAAGATTTGTACAAACTGCTACAGAGTGAAGTAAAAAGAACTAGAATAACATGTACAATGACCACAGTAATGAAAATGAAAACAACACTGAAAGATAGTCAGACTCTCCATAATTGTAATAATCAGTTATAGCCATAGAGAGAGCAGATAATGAAATATACCATGAAGGACTCAGGGCACAGGCTTTTGAATAATCCCTCAGTTTCAGTCACTGAGTTGATTTGTTTTACTTAACTTTTTGTCTATGCTAAAAACGAAAGTCTGATGGGATTGGGAGACCCAGTGTGTACAATGGCTGATATGAAAACAACAACAAAACAATTAGAAAGAAACAAGTAAATGGTAAAGGCAGAAAGATGAAACTTCCATAAACAGAAGTCATGAAATGACTTTTTAAGCTTTTTCTAGCCCTTTCACTCAATAAACACACTATCTTCTCACATGTAATTACTGGTTAATAATCAGAGCTCCCAATCAACCCATTAATGTTTTTTAAAAAATAGTACAATAAACTCAGGAAACTTAAAATTCAAATACAGCTCCTTCCTAAATTTATAATCCTTATAACTGCTTTTTCCCACCATTAGATTGAATAATCTCAGGCTGTGTGAGTGGGCAAGTCATTTACCACTTAATCTGTTAGTGTTACAGGTAGCCATCTAAAACTGCAAAGGCCTTGCCTGGAATGCACTCCCTCCTTAGCTCTGCCTGGTAAATTCCTAGTTTCCTTCAAAGTTTCCTCCAAAGTGTTCCACATCCTGAATAAGTCCTTTCTTTATCTCTCTAGCTATCAGTGCCTCCCTCATAAACTACCTTTTATTTAGTGTATGTGTGTGTGTGTGTGTGTGTGTGTGTGCGCGCGTGAGCACGCTCGCGCACCCAAGCGCGTGTGTATGTGTAAACATATTATCTCCCATAATAGAATATAAGCCCCTAGAGGATAGGAACTGTTTCACTTTTGTGTATCCCTCACACTTAACAGAGTACCTGTACATAGTAGACATTTAATAAATGATGAGTGATTGAAGTTGCAGAATAGTTATAGTTCTGTATCTTCTCTTTAGGGTCTTGCACCCTCATCCTCTCACCAATCTTGCCTTGTCAAGCCTTAGCTTTCCATTACTCCCATCATCTACTGCTTTTGCTCCTACTTATGTGTTACTGAATGAAGCTGGAGAAAATCACAAAACCATAGGATAGGGTCCTCTACAAATTGATGTAACAATCTTAATTGGGCCCTCACTGTGGCCCACTCTCCACAGCAGTTTTTCCAAATGTTTTCATCCCTCTTCAAACCTCCCATAATTCCCACTCCCTCCACTATATCAGCTGAGAATCTTGCCTTGAGAACCCCCTCTTCCATCCTCTCACAGCATATAGTTGACTTCTGCCATTATTTCCTCCTTTCACCTCTTTCTCACTTGAGGTGCCCTTTCTTGCTAAGGCAAACCTCTCTACATACATAAGTGATTCTATTCCATCTCATCTTCTCCATCACACTGACCCCTCTATCATTCCTAATTCCCCATTAATCTTTTATTTCTTCCTGTCTACTAGTTGCTTTTCTACTGCCTCCAAATATGCCCATGTCTCTTTGATCCTTGAAAAAAAAATCACCCTCAATTGATCTATCCTTGCTAGCTATTCTCCCATTATAACATGGGCTTCTTGAGATCAGGGACTAGTTCATTGTTGTTCTTTTTGGGGTTTTTTCTTCTAGTTTGGTTTGGTTTTTTACTTTTCTTGTATCTCCAGAGCTTATCTCAGTGCCCACACATGGTAGATACTTAATACATGCTTATTAACTGACCACATTAGTTGAAGGAGCTTCTCACCAATTAATTTACAAGTCCAATACAAAAATAAAAGGACTTACATTAAGACAAATGCCAAAAACTACTTTGGTGGTATATAGCAGACTTGTGCAAAGGTAAACAAAGGAGTGGAGGGGGGAAACATTGTGACGCCATGAAATTGAGAGGTTTGCCTCCACTATTTCTTCTCAAAGTCAGTTTGACCTCACTTTCTAATTTTTTGATCATTGCCATACATCTACAAGCCATACCTAGTTTGGGTTGGTTGGGGGTTGTTAGTTACAAAAGGAAACTTTGCCCTCAGAGAAGACAACAGATTTTAGGAGGTTTAGAAACTGCACTTTGCAGGAGCAATTCTTTTTGCTCTAAATATTATTGAATCTGAATTCTGCCTTTCATTCCCTAACTCTCCTGTAGCTACAGAAACTACATATCAACCTACCCTGCCTTTTTGATTATATGAGTGGAAGGCTGCAGTGTTTTGTTTTCTTCTAAATTACATACAATTAAAATCAACACAAGTAATTATTTTAAGCAAAGTGGCTTGAACCAAATTGACTGCCCTGCACATTAAGAATGGGGCAAGTAACACATACACACACAGATAAAATTGGATTGAACCAGAGAGCAGGTGTTTCTAATGTACATAAAATGATTCACTCTTAGCATCTGAATATTTAAAGTACCCCATCCATGCCCTGAAGATGTTCTATGACAGTTTCTTCTATAAACTTATAAACTCCGTTTATAGTTCTGCTGGGAAACCCTGAATGTTTTGATTACAAATTTAGAATGTTCATCCCATGGGGTCCCACTAAATCCCAGGCTAACAAGATCAAATCAGAATTGCCTTTTGAATGCACTGCCTGCTCCAGGAAGTAATTCAAGACATATGCTGCTAAGCTATGGAAAAATGAAAAGGCTTTTTTTTTTTTTTTTTGGTAAAACTAAGATGCTTTTGACTGCAGTGACTTGCATGTTGGGTGACATTGAGTTCCCATTTCTACTTTTACCTTCCTCTATCTAGTCAGAAAAGTCTGACATGCCTTAAAAGACAGGCCCATCAACACGTCAATAAAAGTATAGGCCATTTTTCTTGCATTATTCATCAGCTCCTGCTGAAAATAGAATAGAAAGTATTCTTATTCCTCATATCACTTGTCATTGTGTCTTATACTTACATTAGCTCAATTTAAAAGATAGTCCAGCTTTTGAAAAGAACATATTTTGTCTCACAAACTAAAAGGCTGAAAGATTTGTTACAACCAACCAATCAATCAACAAGCAATTATTAAGTGCTTCATATTTGTCAGGCACTGCTTTGGGTTCTGGGAATACAAAACACAAAAGTGAAACAGTCCTTTCATTTCATGATTAAAGATTGGGGCCTGGGGAACTGTTTGGGGTTTTTGTCTTTGTATATCTACTGCCTACTACAATGACTTGTGTATTATGAGAAGGTGTGTGATTTCAATGACAAACTCTATGGAAATACCTTTCAGCATTACAGATCCAGTAACTTGCCAATAATGTATATTTTTAGATACTCATCTTGGCTGCTGAGAACTTAAGTGATTTGCCCAGGGTACCACAGCTACTGTGTATCAGAAGCTAGCCTTGACCCCAAATCTCCCTGACTCTAACGCCAAGATTCTATTCTCTGTAATATATTGCCTCTGAAAGCAGCATACTGTCCATTAATAATAGTTGTTGTAGGAGGTGGCTAGGTGGCAAAGTGGATAAAGCACCGGCCCTGGATTCAGGAGTACCTGAGTTCAAATCCGGTCTCAGACACTTGATACTTACTAGCTGTGTGACCCTGGGCAAGTCACTTAACCCCCATTGCCCCTCACAAAAATAATAATAATAATAATAATAATAATAATAATAATAATAATAATAATAATAATAATAATAATAATAGTTGTTGTTTTCTTTATTGCAACATGTAGAAGTCATATGGGTGACTCACCCACAAAGTAATCTGGACTCATCCCAGGATCAATTGAGGATGAAACAATGGTTTCTGCCAAATTTCATCTCTCTCGCCCCACCCCCTAGTGGCAACCCAAGGAACTTCACCAACTCCAGAAATCTACACCTTATACAACTGTCAGCACAGAAATTTTACCCAGCCTAGGATAGGTAAATCTAACCTTATTTGCTTAGACTATTCATCAACTTGAATTATTCTTTGAATGAACTCATTCAGCATCTTCAACCAGATGCTAGATGACCATTTATCAGGTCTGTTATTGTGGAATTTGCTTCAGATATGTGTTAGATTCAGTGGTGTGTTGGAACTAGTATGTTCGAGCTTCTGAGGAGAGCTAATTGTCAGATTTTCAATCTGAGAATTTGCATATCAGAAACTTCCAAATGCTACAAATCAGGGTTGATTTGTTGTTTTGTTGGTTTCTTGGTTTAATAAAGTGATGGAGAAATATTAATAATAATGCAGATTAAACTTAAAATTGTGTTTGTTGTGTAAACATTTTTAAGAGTTAATTGTTAAATGTTGAACTACACGTCCCTGCATTTAAGTCTAAATTTATGATAGCATAATACTATATGTGGCAAGTTTTAGGGGAAATTAGCTGGGATTTCTCATATTATTTTTTTTAATTTAGTGAGGCAATTGGGGTTAAGTGACTTGCCCAGGGTCACACAGCTAGTAAGTATTAAGTGTCTGAGGCCAGATTTGAACTCAGGTCCTCCTGACTCCAGGGCTGGTGCTCTATCCACTGTGCCATCTAGCTGCCCCTTCATATATTCTTACTTAGAAATTAGAGGCTACTGCACCAGTTTAGGGCATTAAGCATTTATTATTTATTAAAGCATACTAAATGTTAGAGAAAGTGAGAACATGTAGTTAGAAGCCCTAGGATAGAGAGCAAGACCCAGAGGGCAGTGTGGAAGAAGCAAGAGCATGCAAAAAGAGATCGAGAGACCCTTCTCCAGGGTTTTTAACCTGTCTCAGGTAGAGGTGGGTCACTCCACCTTGATCCAAGCTAATTGGCAGGTAACATTCAAGTCCATTGATTGACATGACTTGTGAGTGGTCTTAGGTTTGTTAACTTCCTTTAGTTAGTTAGGAAGGTCGATTTACATTTCCTTTGAAATTCTCCTGAATCTGGGCTGGCTCTGCAAAACCAGCCAGAGTTCCAGTGTGTGTATATGTGTGGAGAAGGGGGGGGGTCTCTGAGTCCCCAAAACACCCTATTATTAATAATTTTCTCACATATGAACATCTCTAGCATTCTTTAAATTAGATTAAGGGACTGGTGTGACCACCTCAGATAAATGAATATTGTTCTATTCAAAACTTAGTTTGGTGCAATCTTTTCCAGCCATGTCTTCAGAGCTACTTTTTTAAAAAATGGCTATTTGGTTTGCTGTACATCTAGTGCTCTTATCCCCTAGTGTTTAGCTCAGTGCTTTTTGTATAGTGTTAGCACTTAAATATTTGATGTTATTCTTATAAACACTATTAACCAGAATAAGTAAAGAGAACATATAAATTTGAAGCTTTTGTTGATTGGACTACATGGTGGTAAGGTCCTTTTCATTGCTCATTAGGAAGAAAAGGCATTTATGCAAAAAGGTAAATGATATTAGAGTTAAATAACTATATAGTGAAACAAGATATATCACAGGGTAGTCAGTATATGTTTAATTGACCAGATGAAAGATTTTATTTAAAATGTTTTGCAAACCTTAACATACTAAAAATGTTCATTGTTATATCAGGATTTGCTTTCTTTTTGCAGGGCAATGAGGGTTAAGTGACTTGCCCAGGGTCACACAGCTAGTAAGTGTCAAGTGTCTGAGGCCGGCTTTGTACTCAGGTCTTCCTGAATCCAGGGCTGGTGCTTTATCCACTGCACCATCTAGCTGCCCCTGTTATATCATTTTCATTCTGTCCAACAGAGTTCAAATACAAATAATCTAGAGATAAGCCATCTTTTTGCTGTTATTCTCTTATATTTCATATTCTAAAAAGTGTTGCATATGTAGATGGAGTAAGTGCTTTTTTGTAATTGAATGAAAACATTAAGGTTGGGTTGCTTGAGAATGCAGATCAATGTGGATGGTAAACTTCATCGAAACCTAAATATCACTATGAGAACAATAGTCAACAAGTACCTTAGGGAAAGTTGCAAAGAACTTTGAAAAGAGAGATCATCTCCACTAAGCTCACTGAAAGCATCTTCTGTACAACTCCAGTAAAGGACAGGATGACAGGGAAGATGTGGACCTCATTCTGTTTCCACATTATTTCGATTTCTGATACTAAGTATCTAGATTTTCAAAGCTTTTTGTTCCATTACGTTTGAAGATCCTAAGTATTTGATAGAACAACCTCTATTTAAAAGTTCCTTAAGGTGGTTTTTTGGTTTTTTGTTTTTGTTTTTGTTTGTTTGGGTTTTTTTGCAGGGCTGTGAGGGTTAAGTGACTTGCCCAGGGTCACACGGCTAGTAAGTGTCAAGTGCCAGGTCCTCCTGAATCCAGGGCCAGTGCTTTATCCATTGAGCCACCTAGCTGCCCCCCCAGTTCCTTTAAGTTTTTATGGATTATTGTTTTGTTCTGACAGTTGTGGGCAACATTTTAGTCTATGATAATGTTCTAATTTCTACATCATTATGGGTCAAGTTCATGAGGAAATTTTGAGGTCCCTTTTTGTTATATGGAAATTTTTCATCTATTAGTCCCTAAAAGATAGTTGTTTCTGGCAGCCAGATCATGTTTTTCTAGGTAGTTGGGAGGTGCTAAATGTTTTCAACCCACAATGATGTATTATACAACTTCTCCTATTTCTTTATATAATCTTCAAGGATCACTTGATCCAGACTTCTTGAAAATAACCCTTCTTGAATTGCTGATGAGATGATTTGGTCCTGGATTGCCTTTAAAAACCCTCTGGTTCTAAAAACAAATCCATGTGATTCACCCATTTGTCTGATGCTCCCATGTCAAGATATTGCTTGCTAGATCCCTGGGGATGTCTGCCATGAAGGGCCTTTATGATTCTCCCTTTGGACCCTTGGACCTTATGCATTTTATTGTTGTTCTTGTTCAATCATGTTTGACTCCTTAAGACCCTGTTTGGAATTTTCTTGCCAAAGATACTGGAGTTAGCTGTGTGACCTTGGGCAAGTCACTTAACCCTCATTGCCCCTGCCCAAAAAAAAAAAAAAAGAAAAAGAAAGAAAATAAATAAAGCCTACAGTAGCCTTTTAAAAAAAAGATACTGGAGTGCTTTGCCATTTCCTTTCCAACTCATTTTATAGATGAAGAAAGTGAGGCAGACAGAATTAAGTGACTTGCCCCGGGTCACACAGCTAGTAATTGTCTGAGGATGGGTTTGAACTCGGGAAGATGAATCTTCCTCATTCCTAGCCCAGTGTTCTATCTACTGTACCACCTACTGCCTAAGCATTATATAGCCTCTATCTCAAAGTCAATGGACTTTGGTTATATTCAACAAATCCAATGGTGTGTACCTGTTATTGACCTTTATTACTAACTAACGGGCTATTTGCTTGTTCCAAAATTATTCCGTAGTTTTCTGACCTGTTCAACTTGTATCCCAAAGAAATCTATCAATCCTCTTCCTTTTTGGCAAGGAAGTGTTAAGTTTTCATTAGCTTCCTTAGGATGATGGAACTTGTGTTTCATTAAAATGTTATGAATTTTTGGAATATTTCTCCAAATCTACTTATGGATCCTTTTATGGTTCCAAAAATATGTGATAAACCTGGTGTTTCTTGGGTGTTAATTGCTTTAAATATGTTCTCATTGAGCTTTGATTTCAGGATGCCAGTAAATATCTTAACATATTAGCATATTATTAAGATTCATTATTAGCATAATAAACCATAGCTTTCTCCTTGATAGTTCCATGTTCAACATGAATGCCTCATTAGTAAGTATTGCCTTTGTCCCTTGACTTATTATTCTTATAATTAATGTCTTCTTGTTCTCATCTTTTTCAATTGGGTTCAGAGAGAAACAGTTCTGAGACAAGTCAATATCCTGCTATTGTTTTGTATTCCCTTTTCTGCAGACTAATTCGCAGATGGATGAAACAATGGCTTTTATGTAATTGAATAAAAGTATTAGGATTTCAGATCATCCTGTCTAAGCTCCCTGAAAGCTTCCAAAGGGCAACTCAAGCAGCAGACAAGACAGCAAGGATTATATGTACCTCTTCCTATTCCCACACAATCTTGATCTCCTTGCTATTCTCTGACTTTTCATTCCATATACCTTTGAAAATTGAGTACTTGGTATGATGACCTCTATTAAAAATGTTTTTAAAGCTTTTTATGAATCAATGCTATACCAGGAAGGGCAATTGTGGGCAAGTTTAGAACATGATAATGCTCCACTTTCACTACAGTTTTTTGTTGAATTATAGAAGATATTTTGAAGACTGTATTTACAAATGTAAAAGTAAATGTCTAGGGGGCAGCTAGGTGGTGCAGTGGATAAAGCACTGGCCCTGGAGAACCTAAGTTCAAATCCAGTCTCACTTATTAGCTGTGTGACCCTGGGCAAGTCATTTAACCCTCATTGCCCCACAAAAACAAAACAAAACAACAAAAAAGTAAATGTCTGTATTTACCATTGTAAATGTGTATAGATTTTTTTGTCTTTCAGTCCATGAAAAATAACAAGCCTTTGATATGTCATGCTAACCACCAGGTCATGTCATGCTGGATAATCAGTTAAACTTTTGCAGCTCTCAATGGTAGGTTGCACAGCCTTGTTGAGCAACAACAACTGTTTCTTAGAATAATCTATACTCATTACTAAGGCTGGGTTCCTTAAGGATAACCCTTTTATAGTTCCTAGTGGCAGTGATCTGGTCCTGAATTATCATAATAAACCCTTTTTCACAAGCAAATCTGCATGATTCAGCTATTTGTTCAAGATTTGTCAACTTACTGTTAGTTGGATTCATGTAGGGTACTAACATTCTAGTTGAGCAGCTAGGTGGCAGAGTGTATAGAATGCAGAGTCTGGAGTCAAGAAGACTCATCTTCCTGATTTCAAATCTAGCTTCAGACACTTACTAGCTATGTGACCCTAGGAAAGTCATTTAACCCTGTTTGCCTCAGTTTCTTCATCTGTAAAATGAGCTGGAGAAGATACCCCAGTATTTTTGCCAAGAAAACCCCAAAAACGGGTCACAGAGAGTCGGACATGAGTGAAAATTTGTAAACAACAACAACAATAATACCAAATGGGGGAAACAACACGTATAGGAGGATTTAACCACTAGTCAGGTAGAAAGACCCATCAGTCTTTAGGGTGCAGATACAAAGCACATAATAATGTCATTTCTTTATGGTTATTTCCATGGGTAAAACTGTATCTATGTATAATGTTGAACCATTTGATACAAATAATGATGGTGAGAATGTTCTTTCCTTTGTCTTCAATGGCTGCGGCTTTTGTGGACACAGAGGTTGTAATATTTGCAGAAACAGATGATAAGTTATAGTTCCACAAATGTTGCTTCCTCTGGCTAGTAGTATGGTCTGTGGTCTTCATAGTACTGTTATTCTTGATGTTTGGGGGCTTACCTTTCCTTCAATAATACAGAAGTCATCTACAACAATTAATGTAGCCTAAGATTACAGTTGCTTTCAGAGCAGGATTATGACACTGTTGATTCATGTTAAGACTCAATCTAGAACCTACTAACTCACATGCCCTACTTAACCAAACTGTCTTAAAAAAGAAGCAATGCCCTAGCCACTGAGACCATCAGAGATGCAGACACCAGACTTCTTCCTAGCAGGAACCTGCCCTAGACCATAACTTCAAGCACTGAGCCTCTCATTGTCAACTATAGAACCAGAATTAAGACTTCAGACCCCAGGACTGATTTAGAGCTAAGAGCCACAATCTTCTGACAGTGAATCATCACCTGACATTATGGAATAAGACAGAGAAACTGGTTGAAGGTAAATCTAGTTCGTCTCTGAGGTCTCCGTGAACAGCTTAATATTTACTGAATCAGAAGCCAGATCCTTTCTTCCCAGGTATTTGTAAAAAGGACTGAGGCTAATTTACAAAGTAACAATAACATTCTAAAGACAAATAATCAAGAATGTTGATCTCCTCAATGACCAGTCATGATTCTCTATGGTACATTTTAGCAAGTTTCCTTCCTTATCTCTTTTAATTAGATCTATTTTTGCTTTTGCTCTGTCTGCTTTTTATTCAGCTGAAGCATAATATATTCTGCTCCAACCTTTTACTTTTACTCTGTTTGTATCTCTCTGATTCACATGTGTTTCTTTTAAACATAATGTAGGATTCTGGTTTTTAATTCACTCTGCAATCCACTTCCATTTTATGGGAGAGTTCATCCCATTCACATTTACAGTTATGATTACTGTGTATTTCCCTGCATACTATTTTCCCCTTTTTTATACTTTTCTCCCTTCTTTTGCCCTGTCCCACCTCACCAGTGTTTTATTTCTGACCACCACCTCCCTCAATCTGCCCTACCTTCTATCAGCCCCTCTCCCTTTTCTTTACCCTTTCCCCTCCTACTTCTGCTCTCCCTTCTATCAGTGCTACTCCCTTTTCTTTCCCCTTTCCCATCCTACTTCTCATTGGGTAAGATAACTCACTCAGTTGGATATAGAAATTTAAAAGTTACAAGTATCAACCTCCTATGTAGGGATGTAAACAGTTTAACCTTATTGAATAACATGGCTTTTTTCCTGTTTACCTTTCATACTTCTCTTGAGTCTTGTGTTTGAAGATTGAATTTTCTGTTCAACTCTGATCTTTTCATCAGGAAAGTATGAATGTACCCTATTTCATTCAAAGCCCATCTTTCCCCCTGAAAGATTATGGTTCTGTTTTCTGGGTGGTTGATTGTTGCTTGCAATCCAAGTTCTTTTGCCTTCTGGAATATCATATTCCAAGCCCTCCAATCCTTTAATGTTAAAGCTGCTAAGTTCTGTGTAATCCTGACTGTGACTCCTTGATATTTAAGTTGTTTCCTTCTGGCTGCTTGTGATATTTTCTCCTTCACCTGCTAATTCTGGAATTTGACTATAATATTCCTTGGCTTTTCTATTTGGGGATCTCCTTCAGGAGGTGATTGGTAGATTCTTTCAATGACTATTTTATCTTCTGGTTCTAGGATATGGGGGCATTTCTCCTTGAAAATTTCCTGAAATATGCTGTCCAGGCTTTCAGATAGTCCAATAATTCTTAAATTATCTCTCCAGAATGTATTTTCCAGATCAGCCTATAAAATGATGCTAAATGAGTACAGTTTATCAATTGGACATGAAGCTGAGGATTGACAATGAAATTCTAACCCTGAATCAAATAGAAGCCATAGATGGCAACATAACTCTTGGTAAGAGAGATGTGGAGGTTAAAAAAAAACCAGAATGTACACACAAACTATTTATCAGACTAGCTGTTTGTGTTCCAAAAGCTTGATTTTAGAGTCAAGGAATCTCCTTTTGGGGAAGAAATAGATCTTATAGGCTCTCATAATTGTTTTTCCTTATGGGGAAAAAGTCTCTAAGGGTTTTTCCCTAGTCTGATAACTAAGCTTATGAATTCTGTCTTTATAAAACAATCTTTTGTGAATTTTTCTTCTTATTAAGAAAAGGTGGCATATTGGATGAGTACCCTAGCTAAGTCTAGAAGGTAGAAGAAGAGAGATGCTCCACAACTCTATGCCCAATGTGCCATGCCTAATAGCAGCTAGCAGTGACCAAGGAATTAGTTGAGCAACATCAATCAATAGCCATATGAGAACAGCAGGGAACAACCTCCAGCAGATAATTTTAATTTATTCAATTAACATTTAAAAACAAAAGTATCCAACTGTTCATACATCATAATTGTTGCAATCATAAATTTCTTCCTGAATAAATAAGAGTAAGAATATGTGATAAATAACTTAAACATAGTATATGTATACATATATGTGTATAGAGTCAATATCTTTCCATGATATAAAAGCAATATTTATAATGACCTCATAAAAGGAAAACACTTTTTGATTGAAAGAGGTCAGAATAATTATGTCCTACCTTCCTCCCTCTCGCCCACATTCTCTGCTCCATGCTCCTGCCAGTTGCCATGTTTTGTGATTAGGCCTTGGTTTCCCCCATAAGTAAATGGCCTGGAATTGCCAAGTACTCCTGAAGCCATTGCTATTGTGGAGTCCAAACTGAAGAAGTTGGAGGAAGGCCATGGTGTCTGGCACTAACCAGTTGTATGGATTGAACATTGGGCTATTAACGACACACAGGAGCTTGGTGTCTGTGCTGCTATTCATTTTTGTGAAAAGGTAAGTCACACATTTTGCTCTCAAGTCCCAAAGAAGGCCTCACATCCCTGTGAGACACAATGCTCCCAAGGATGAGAAGGAAAAGATTAGCATCCAATGATCTCAGGTCCAAGATGTTAAGTATAAACCCCAGCTTCTTGAAAATAAATTATGCCAACTTATTGCATCTGAGAAATAAATCTTACTTCAACTGTCAGGTGCATCTAATATCTTATTCCAGTCAGAAGTGAGCATCCTCCTAGCCTGATGGGCAAAAACTTCCACTCCTAAATGCTGGAGCTTTGAAACACAAATATCCCCATCAAAGGCATCTGCAAAACCCTCATTGATATCCTGCTGGATTGTTCTAAGAAAGCTCAATATGGGACTAGCACCTGGCCATACTGTATATCTGAACTATCAAGAAACAATGAATGAATTGCTTGATGTTGTCAAAGAATATGGTGGGAACTCCCAGGGACAACATCAGTCTGCAGCTAAAAATATGAAACATTCTTATGATGTTTCTTCTTCCCTCCAACCAAAAGAATAAAAAGGCTAAGTACTTCCAAGAGCTGAAGAGTTTAAGGATGACAATTCACTAGAGAGTACCCTCTAACTAAGTTTGGGGACCTCCATAGCCATCATGACTTCTGTGGGAGGATCCAGTCTCAATACCCCTGGATTTATTCAGGGCATAAGACATAGCAGCACTGGACATAGAAGTGTTAAAATTATACCAAGAATTCTTGAAATTTGCACCTGGAAGATCTTTCCTTAGCTCATCCCTCTGGTCTATTATAGAAGTTAGGTGTCATAGGGCTCTCTCCTTTCACTGGTACTTTTCTGGAGTTGAATCTACATGTTCTTCCTGTGTCTATATCACTTCTTCCTTACCTCAAATTGTTTTTTATCATTATTATTTCTCACCTTCTTTCCCCCAAATATGTTTCATGTTAAATGTTTTAGTGGGGAGGGGGACAGTCATGATGATAGAAATGAGAACCATAGAGCCTCCATCTTCATGAACAATAGGATGAGCACTGTCCAGCCCTTGGACATGTCATGTATGGTTGTGAGGTGAGAAGGGCAGAATGGGAGAGAGGTTGTTTTACTTAAACCAGGCTTTGTCAAGAGTTGTTATTCAGTGGGACTACCCTCCCCTTCTCTTCCCTGTACTACATATCAAGACTGAGAATTCTTGTGATACTGCCATTAAATTCCATGTTTCCTTCAGTGAGTAACTGTACTGATCTAACTCTATAAACTAAATATTTAATAAAAATAAGGAGCTATTTTAAAAAAACTGTCTCCCAGTGGTGATGTGTCAGATGCAGGTATGCTTGCTATACCTGATTACACCTTGAACACCACACAAGACCAGAAGGGAGCCAACATAAGTAGAAACAGAACTGGTATCAGCATTATAATGACCCCACCAGAGAACATCAGTGATGCTGCAGCATCAGCCCTGTGAATTATCCATCCATGCATGTGCCTTGGCCACACATGTTTCCTATATTCATGCCTCTCCATTTATGTACCTGGTCACATGTGTTCCCTCTGCATTTATTTCTTTGTGTGTGCCTAGTCACATATGTGCTTTCCCACATATGCTCCCTGAGTTTATGGTAAGATACCCTTTCTTAGAAAGTATCTATTCACAACTGTACCAATATAAGGAAGCTACATATTTCAAAAAAGAATGATAGTAATAGCTGACATTTATCGAGCATCTTAAAGTTTCCAAAGCACTTTCACATATATAATCACATTTGGACCTGACCATAGCCCTGGGGCAGGGGTGTGAGTAGGTAACACAAATATTATTGTACCTACTTTACAGATGAAGAACCAGAGGCTCAGAGAGTCTAAATCATTTGCCCAGGTTTACTTAATAAGTGTCAGAGCAAAACCTCAGAATGCAAGTCAAATTTGTTATGCTATCTGTTAATCATAGAAGCTCATGTTTGCACAGTTCACTTTATAAAGTAAAGTTTTCATAGCAACTCTGTGAGGATAAATAGTATGTCTTATTGTCCCCATTTTATAGATTAAGAGACTGAGGCTCAAAGAGTTCGAGTGGCTTTTTGCACAGGAACACTAATGACTAATAAAAGTCAGAGCAGAGACTTAAACCCAGTTCTTTTGACCCCAAGTCCATAACACTTTCCACTATGTTATGCTGTAGAACAGAAAGGCATTCTAGTGTCCAAGAACAGTCCTTAATACTTGCGATAAGGGGTGAAAATTTGGAGAGAAAATGAACAGATACACTAAGATGACTTTCAATTCCTAACCCAACTTCCCTTTGAAAAAAACCAACAGATTTCATTTGATACTTCTTTTGGCTCATTCCTGTAAGATCACTGGGAAATGGGACCAGGAAACCCTTTTTTGAATTTTTATTTCCTTTTATTGACATGTTGGAATCTTTATATTAAAAGTTCATGGGGGGGGCAGCTAGGTGGCTCAGTGGATAGAGCACCAGCCCTGGAGTCAGGAGTACCTGAGTTCAAATCTGGCCTCAGACACTTAACACTTACTAGCTGTGTGACCCTGGGCAAGTCACTTAACCCCAATTGCCTCACTAAAAAAAAAAAAAAAAAAAAAAAGTTCATGGGGCATTTTTCTGAACTAAAGATTTATATACCAAGATGAAACTACTACTGGGTCACCATTTTGTTTTTCATCTAAAGAACATCCCTTTTTAAGAATACATTTTGGGGCAGCTAGGTGGCGCAGTGGTAAAGCACCGGCCCTGGATTCAGGAGTACCTGAGTTCAAATCCAGACTCAGACACTTGACACTTACTAGCTGTGTGACCCTGGGCAAGTCACTTAACCCTCATTGCCCTGCAAAAAAAAAAAAAAGAATACATTTTGTTTTCTCTCCCATGACATTATTATCTTGACTCCTAAGAAAACGGAAATAATTTTTTTAATGTTTGCAGTTCTTATTTCACTTGAATGACAGCCAGCATTGCACTGAGACATTGACTATGCTCTGGTAGATTAGATCCTCACCCCAGCTGCCACAACCCCACCCCACCCCCAACCATGATCCTTTTTTATATGGTAAAATACAAACAACCACCTGTGCTTCCATCTCTCTTCTAACCAGTTATAAATCCATAGATTGCTAGAACTAGAACAACCTCAGGGGTCCTCTAGTTTACCTTTCTCATTTTGCAGGTAAGGGGATAGAGTTAACGTGCATTTTTCAAAGTCACATAGCTGACTAATAGCAGAAGTGGGGCTTGAAACCAGGTTTCTTGCCTCCTAGTTCAGGGCTGTTTCCAATGTATGAGCTACAGGTGGCCCCCAACAGTTCACAAATATGTCATGGACTGTTTTACTGTTGCATTCTTAACTTCTTAAAGAGTTTTATCTGAGACTCCACTAATTATTTTCAGCTGAGATCCATTTCCTCTAGGTCATGTTAACTGGCAAAGGACAAAATCTCTGATGATGAAGTTTGAGAATACATTCCATATGCAGAATGAAAGTCAAACCATCAAATTCACAAGGTCCCCTTTACTCATTCTGGTTAACAGTCTTTATAAAAAAAAATCATCAAATATTTAAGTGCCAATGCTATGCAGAGAGTGCTGACCTACAGGAGAGGAAAAGGGCACGGGATATAGAAAGCCAGCCAAATATCTAAAGTAAAGAGAATGGGATGTGAAAAGAGGGCTGGAAAATATTGTTCCAAACTAAGTGCTGGTAGAACTGTGTTCATTTACCTGAGTTAGTCACACCAATCCCTTAATCTATTCTAAGAAATACCAGGGTGTTCATAGTATCATAAATTTTGACTTAGTGTGAACATTCAAGCTCAACTCACTCATTTTACATATTAAGGAAACTGAGGGCTAGAGTAGTTAAGTGATTGATACAAGGTCACATGTAACAAATATAGCAGAGATAGGAGACAACCCCCTGGACTCTGACTCCAAATTCATTGTTCTTTCCAGGGCTGACTGAAAAAGGGCATATATGTCCTTTTTGCATACAATCAGATTAAGAACTAGTTGGAAGGCTGGACTAAAAGTGTAGTGTCAGTGAAGCAGGCAGGAAGTCTCCAGTGTTCCACTGGAGGTGGATTCTGGGGGTGTTCCCCCAGAATCTGTACTTGACCTGGGAATGTTTAACATTTTTATTAATGACTTAAATAAAGGCACAAATGGCAAACTTGTCAGATGTGCAGGTGGCACTAAGCTGGGTGAGATAGCTGACACACTAGGTGATAGTCAAGATGCAAAAAGACCTTGATAGGCTAGAGTACTGGGCTGAATCTAATAACATGAAAGTCAAAAGGGATCAATGTAAAGTCTTACATTTGAGTATTTTTTAAAATCACCATTTTGAGTAAAATATGGCAGGGGTCTAGTTAGACAGCAGCTGATCTAACAAAGCTCAGTATGAAGCTGATGTATGACATGGTAGCCAAAAACACTAATGTAGTCATGAACTACACTAAGAAAGGAAGAGCTTCCAGGGAAATGGAGGTGAAATGTCCTCTGTACTTTGCCTTTGTCGGATATCATCTTTTTTTTTTTTTTTAAGTGAGGCAATTGGGGTTAAGTGACTTGCCCAGGGTCACACAGCTAGTAAGTGTTAAGTGTCTGAGGCCGAATTTGAACTCAGGTACTCCTGACTCCAGGGCCCATGCTCTATCCACTGCGCCACCTAGCTGCCCCTGTCAGATATCATCTTAACCTCGGGACATCAAAAGGTAGAGAGTATTGAAGGCAAACTCAATGGTCAAAGGCCTTGATCCCAGGCCATATGAGGATTGGTTGAAGGAAATAAAGAATGCTTAACCTAGAGAAGGGAAAACTTGGCAGGGGAGGTAGGGAAGAACATGATAGTTGTATTCAAGTATTTTTGAAGGGCTAACACATGGATTAGATTTGTTTTGTTTCATGACAGAAGGCAGAAGCAAGAGCAAGTAGATAGAAGTTAATAAGAGATAAATTTAGGCTTGATGTCAGTTTTAGTTGTTCAGTCATGTCCAACTCTTCCTGACCCCATTTTGGAATTTTCTTGACAAATATATTACAATGATTTGCCATTTCTTTCTCCAGCTCATTTTACAGATGAGGAAAATGAGGCAAACAAGGTTAAGTCACTTGCCCAGAGTCACACAGCTAATAAGGGTCTGAGGCCAGGTTTGAACTAAGGAAGATGAGTCTTTCTGATTCCAAGCCTGAGACTCTAACCACTATGCCACCTAGTTGCCTCTTGATGTCAGAAAAATCTACCTGGTTAGAGCTATCCAAAATCAGAATGAGCCATCTCATGAGGTAGTGTTTCCCCCTTCCTTGGAGTTCTTTAAGCCAAGGCTAGATGACCTCCTTGGGTATGTTGTAATGGAGATTCCTTTCAGGTAAGAGTTGAACTAGATGACCACTAAGGTCTCCCCCAACTATCAAAAATTCTGTGACTGTTATTCATATACAAGGTGGATGGAGTCAGTCATGAGACATTTAAGTGTCTATTATGCACCAAATGCTATGATAAGCACTGGAGATAAGAAGACAAAAATAGTCTCTGTGCTCAAGAAGCTAAAAATCCAATGGGAGAGAAAATATGCCCCAAAAAACTGTATAAGAAGAAGATATACACAAGCCAACTTACATATAGAGATAAATTGGAGATATATTTATAGAGAGTAAATTGGACTGAAGGCACTAGCATAGAAGGAGACTGGGAATGGCTCCTCCCTAATAGCTAAGATAATTTTAGTACTTCCTATGTCCCAGGCACCATGCTAAATGCCTGACAATTATTATCAAATTTGATCCTTATAACAACCCTGGGAGATAGGCACTATTATGATCCCTATTTTACAAGAGAGGAAACCGAGATAAACAAAGGTTAAGTGACTTGCCCAAGGTCATACAGCAAGTGAGTGTCTGGGGATCAGATTTGAACTGAGCTCTTCCCGACTCCAGGTCCTGTGTTCTGTCAACTGAACAGAAGGTGACATTTTAGCTCAGAGGAGTTGTGACTTGCCAACAAGTCTCAGATCTGAGTTTTCAATGCAGGTGCTCCAAGTTTATTTTATGAGGACACAAGAAAAGCAACAGAAAAAAAGATAAAGGAGATTTTTCCATAAGGTTTTCTCTGCATATGGCCGGTGCAATGTTTCATAATAATTTCTAACATATTCTGCAGTCAAAGTAGCCATGGTCTGACACCATATCTCTGAGATTTATTGGCAAGTGACCTAACATCTCTGAACCTGTCTTCTCTTTGTAAAGCTAGGGGAATTGAACTAAATGATCTCTATAATCCTTTCTACCTCAAAACCCAATGCCATTATTTAGAAAGCCTTTCCAAATATCTCTTTCCAGCCTATTTTTAAAAAATTATTCACGTGCTATTGCTCTGATTTCCTTATGTTTGAGGGGATTTCAGCTTTCACCCTCTGCAATAAAATACCCATGCTGTTGTGAATGTATACCACAGGACTTAGAATCAAGAGGATCTGAGTTCAAATCCTGCCCCCAATACTTCTGGGCTCTATAAGAAAATCATTGAAAAAAATTTTTTAAAGAAAAGATAAAAAGAAATCATTGAACTTCCATGAACCCCAACTTATTCATCTGTTAAAAAAGAGTTAGTTGGATTTCTAAGATCCCTTTCAGCTCTAAATCTTGTTATAATTATTTTTTCAATTAGCAAATGCTTATTTTCTTTCTCTTCCATCTCCCCCTTAACTCTAAATTGATCATAATCTATGACAAAGTTCCTTAACTTGACATTTAAGATCTCTCTACACTTAGCTCCAGCCAACCTTTGCAGCCTTATTTATATCACTCCCTTCCATGCATACTACAGCCCACTCAAACTGAACTACTCACTATTCCTTTACCTCTTCCAGCCCCATCCTCCCTCCCTGCTTATATTTAAATGTCCCTCACTTCTTTTTTTTTAATTTAATTCTATTTATCTATTCTGTTCAATATCTATCCCTCCTTCCAGCACTCCCCTTCCCCCTTCCCAAGGCAGCAAACAATCTAATATGGGTTATACATATATGATCATGTAAATCATCATATTTGTCACAATGAAAGAATGTGAAAAATAGCATGCTTCAGTCTGCTCCATCAATATCAGTTCTTTTTTTGGAGGTGGATAGAATGTGTCATCAATATTCTTCTTCTTCTTTTTTATTTTAGTGAGGCAATTGGAGTTAAGTGACTTGCCCAGGGTCACACAGCTAGTAAGTGTTAAGTGTCTGAGGCTGGATTTGAACTCAGGTCCTCCTGACTCCAGGGCCGGTGCTCTATCCACTGCACCACCTAGCTGCCCCTCAACAATATTCTTTTGGGATTATTTTGGATTATTGTATTGTTGAGAATAGTCAAGTCATTTACAGTTCTTCATCAAACAATATTGCTGTCTCTGTGTACAGTGTTATCTTGGCTCTTCTCACTTCCCAGTACATCATTTCATACATGTCTTTCCAAGCTTTTTTGAAGTCATCATGTTTGTCATTTCTTACTGCATAGTAATATTCCATTACCATCTTATACCACAGTTTGTTTAGCCATTCCCCAATTAATAGGCATACCTTTGATTTCCAATTTTTAGCCACCACAAAAAGAGCTGCTATAAATATTTTTGTACAAATAGGTCTTCTCTTTTAGGGAATGTCTTTAGGATATAAGCCAAGCAGTGATACTGCTGGATCAAAGGGTATGAACAATTATATAGCCCCTTGGGCATAGTTCCAAATTGCTCTCCAGAATGGTTGAATCCTTTTACAACTCCACCAACAGTGGATTAGTGACCCAGTTTTTCCACAATCCCTCCAACAACCAATATTTTCTGTTCTTGTTATATTTATCATTCTAATAGCTGTAAGGTGATATCTCAGAGTTGTTTTAGTTTGCATTCCTCTGATCAATAATAATTTAGAGCATTTTTTCATATGGTTATTGATGACCAATTTCTTTGTCTGAAAACTGCCTGTTCAAATCCTTTGACCATTTATAAATTGGGGAATAATTTGTATTTTTAAAATTTTGATGGAGTTCTTTATATATTTGAGAAATGAGGCCTTAATCAGAGATATTTGTTTCAAAAATTCTTCCCCAGTTTTCTACTTGCCTTGTAATCTTGGTTACATTAATTTTGTTTTTGAAAAAGCTTTCTAATTTTATATAATCAAAATGATCTGTTTTACATTTAATTTTATTCTCTATATCTTCTTTGGTTCTAAGTGCTTCCCCTGGCTATAAATCTGACAGATAGACAATTCCATGCTCCTTTAATTTTCTTATGTATCATCCTTTATTTGTAAATCAAGTACCCATTTTCACCTTATTTTAGTATACGGTGTGAGATGATGGTCTATACTTAATTTCTGCCATACTGCTTTCCAATTTTCCCAGCAGTTTTTTTATTAAATAATGAGTTTTGTTCCAAAAGCTTGGATCTTTGGGTTTATCATATACTATTTTACTATAGTCATTTACTATAATGTTGTTTCTATCTATTCTATTTCACTGATCTACCTTTCTATTTCTTAGCCAGTACCAGACTGTTTTGATAATTACCACTTTATAGTACAGTTTGAGATCTAGTACTGCTAGACCACCTTCTTTTGTATTTTTTTCAGTGATTCCCATGATATCCTTGAACTTTTGTTTTTCCAGATGAATTTTGCTATTTTTTCTAGCTCTATAAAATATTTTTGATAGTTTAATTGGTATAACACTAAATAAATTAATTAACTTAGGTAGGATTGTCATTTTTATTATATTGACTCTGCCTACCCATGAGCAATTAATATTTTTCCCAATTATTTAGATCTGATTTTATTTTGTGAAGTGTTTTGTAGTTCTGGTCATATAGTTGCTGTGTTTGTCTTGGGAGACAGACTCCCAAGTATTTTATATTGGCCATAGTTACTTTAAGCAGAATTTCTCTTTCTATCTGTTGTTGCTGGACTTTGTTAGTAATATATAAAAATGTTGATGATTTATGTGGATTTATTTTGTATCCTACAACTCTACTAAAGTTGCTAATAATTTCAATTAGCTTTTTAGTTGATTTTCTAGGATTTTCTAAGTATAACATCATATCATCTGCAAGAGTGAAAGTTTTGTTTCCTCGTTACCTATTCTAATTCCTTTAATTTCTTTCTCTTATTGTAGGATTTTGGTTTTTAACCCATTCTGCTATCCACTTCTGTTTAATGGATAAGTTCATCCCATTCACAATTATAGTTATGATGACTAACTTTATTTCTCTTCATGCTATTTTCACCTGTTAATCCTTTCCACTTTGCCCCCCACCCTCTCCTTTCCCACAATTGTTTTACTTATGATCACCACCTTCTCCAAAATCCCCTCCCTTGTATCAGACCCCCCACCCCCTTCTACTATTACTATACCTTTTTGAACTTCCTTATAGGGTAAGATAGGTTTCTTTATCAAACTGAGTGTGTTTGTTGTTCCCTCTTTGAGCCAACTTTGATGAGAGTAAGGTTTAATCTTTGACCATGTCCCCCATCTTCACCTCTATTATAATAGATTTTTTATGCCTCTCTGTGTATGTGTGTGTGTTTACCCTATTCAGTTTCTTCCCTCCTACTTCTTCCAAGCAATTTCTTTTAATCTCCTTATTTTGTTTTCTATGGTGTTGTATTATCAATGTCACCTTATGATCGCACTCTCTGTCTACATATACTCTTTCTAATCATTCTTATCTTACATTTTTTAGACTTACAAATACAAATAAACTTACAAATATTATCATACAGAACTAGAAACAGTGTAACAGTGTAAATTATTAAATTTCTTAGTTTTTTTCTTGTTCCTTTTTTACCTTTTTATGTTTTATGTTTCACTTGAACCTTGTATTTAGAAGTCAAATTTCCTATTTAACTCTAGCCTTTTAATTAAAAATGCTTGAAATTCCTCTATTTTGTTGAATATCCATTTTTCCCATGAAAGATTATATTTAATATTGCTGGGTATATAATTCTTGGTTGTAAACCTAACTCCTTTGCCTTCTGATATATGATATTCCAAGCCCTGTGATTCTTTAATATGGAAGCCACCAAATCCTGTGTAATGCTGACTGGAGCTCCATGGTATATGAATTGTTTCTTTTTGGTTGCTTGTAATATCTTTTCTTTGATCTGTGAGTTTTGAAATTTGGCTATGATGTTCCTGAGAGTTTTCATTTTGGGATCTCTTTCAGGTAGCGATCAATGTAGTCTTTCAATATCTATTTTGCCCTCTGATTCTACTATTTCAGGACAATTTTCCTTGATAATTTCTTGGAAAATATTGTACAGGCTTTTTTTTTTTTTGTGGTCATAGCTTTCAGGAAGTCCAACAATTCTTATATCTCCTGAATCCATTCTCCAGGTCAGTTGTTTTTTCAATGAGAAAATTTACATTTTCTCTTCTTCTTCTTCTTCTTTTTTTTTTTTTTTTTTGCTTTTCTGACTTTGTTTTACTGCATCTTGGTGTCTTATAGAGTTGCTAGTTTTTATTTGATCAATTTTGATTTGGGGGGGCAGGGCAACAGGGATTAAGTGACTTGCCCAGGGTAACACAGCTAGTAAGTGTCAAGTGTCTGAGGCAAGATTTGAACTCAGGTCTTACTGAATCCAGGGCCAGTGCTTTATCCACTGTGCCACCTAGATGCCCCCTGATCAATTTTGATTTTTAAATAATTATTTTCTTCATTTACTTTTTAAAATTCTTTTTCCATTTGGCTAAATCTGTTTTTAGGGAGTTATTTTCCTCAGTAATTTTTTATATTATTATACTATTATTTTGTATTTCTTTTTCATGGTTTTCCAATCTTTTTTCTAATTTAACTTTCAAAGTCCTTTTTAAGTTCTTCCAGGAATCTATTTTGGGCCTGAGACCAATCTGTACTTCTCTTTGAAGATTCACCTATAATCAATTTGTTACTGTCCTCTATGTTTGTGTCTTGATATTTCCTATTATTGAAATACCTGTCAATAGTCAAATTTTTTTCATTTTTTTTTTTTTACTCATTTTTGTGTCAGCTGCTTATTGAGTTGCTAAAGTTGACAGTGTGCCCTGGCGGAATGATCCCTTTGATTGTCAGGCCCAGGGGTGGTAACCTGCTGCTGGGTTGTTATGGTAACCAGTCACTCTGGTAGCAGGCCCCTGAATGGCAATTTAGCTGAGATCTGCTGAATCCCTGGGGCTGGTTTGCTCTGGAAGCAGTCTCTCTGCTGGGAGGTCACAGGGGTGAAAATCTGTTGTTGACCTGCTTGGGCAGGGCTTCACTACTGTTCAGCAGGCTCAGAGATCTGCTGAAGGCCCCTGCTGTAAGCCCAGAAGCTGCGGCTGTTGCTGCTGCTCCTGAACATCTTCTCCCTCCCACCCAGGTAAGACAGACCTTTCCTGCTGGGCTGGTAGATTGCTTCCCTGCTCCTCAGAGAATCCAGAGGCAGTTCTGGGTTGGTTTAGAGGGGAAATCTGGGAGAGCTGTAGTGGGTTGCTTCCTCACTTGGAATTCAAAACTGGATTATAAACTCATTGACAACAGGGACTGTGCTGTTCATTTTAGTATTCCAGATTCCAAGCTCTGTGTCTCACACATCCATAGAAGATCCATAATTTCATATTCTTATGGGAATGCCCTCCTTAATACCAGTGTCTTCCCTCTATGAATTATCTCCATTTTATCCTCTATATATCTTGTTTGTACATAGTTGTTTTCACATTGTCTCCCCCATTAGACTGTGAGCTCCTTGAGAGCAGAAACTGTCTTTTACCTTCCTTTGTATCCCCAGAACTTAGCACAGTGGCTGGCACATAGTAGGTATTTAATAAATGCTGATTGTTTCTTTGTGATTAAAGTACAGAGCAACTTGCCTATTACCTGTAGTTTTAAGAGTGGAGTTTCTCATCATTTCTTTCTGTCAGGGATGCCTTTAGCAATCTGATAAAGCCTGCAGACCCCTTCTCAGAATAATGTTTGTTGCACACATTCATAATTGAGGGAAATGTCAAATTTCAATTAGAGATTAGTATGTGTGTGTATATATATGTATTAATCTCGAATTAAATTTTTTAAAAATAAAAGTATTTTATTATTTTCCAGTTACATATAAGGATAGTTTTCAACATTTGTTTTCATAGGATTTTTAGTTCCAAATTTTTCTCCCACCCTCCCATCCCTCCCTCCTCCCCAAGATGAAAAGCAGCCTGATATAGGTTATATATGTACAATCATATTAAACATATTTCTGCATTAGTCATCTTGTGGAAGAAGAATCAGAATATAAGGGGAAAACCTCAAAAAAGAAGGGAAAAAACCAGCTCAAAAGTAAAAACAGTATGGTTCGATCTCCAGAATCCACAGTTCTTTTTTTCTGGATGTGGAGAACATTTTCTATCATGAGTTCTTTGAAACTGTTTTGGATCCTTGCACTGCTGAGAAGAGCCAAGTCTATCACCATTGTTCATCACATGATGTTGCTGTTACTATGTACAATGTTCTCCTGTTTCTGCTCCTCTCAGTCAACATCAGTTCATGTAAGTCCTTCCAGGTTTCTCTGAACTCCTGCTCATCATTTCTTACAGCACAATAGTATTCTATTACATTCATATACCACAACTTGTTTAGCCATTCTCTAATTGATGGATATTCCCTCGATTTCCAATTCTTTGCCACCACAAAGAGAATTGCTATAAATATTTTTGTACATGTGGGTCCTTTTTCCTATTCTATGATCTCTTTGGGATACATACCTACCAGTGGTACCACTGGGTCAAAGGGTATGCACAGCTTCATAGCCCTTAGGGCATAGTTCCAAATTGCTCTCCAGAATGGTTGGATCAGTTCACAATTCCACCAACACTGCATTAGTGTTCCAGTTTTTCTACAGCTTCTCCAACATTTATTATTTTCCTTTTTTGTCATATTATCCAATCTGATAGGTGTGAGGTGGTACCTCAGAGTTGTTTTAATTTGTATTTCTCTAATCAGTAGTGATTTAGAGCACTTTTTCATATGGCAATAGATAGCTTTGATTTCTTCATATGACAACTGCTTGTTCATATCCTTTGACCATTTCTCAACTGGGGAATGACTTACATTCTTATAAATTTGATTTAGTTCCCTATATATTTTGGAAATGAGGCCTTTATCAGAAATACTGGCTGTAAAAATCATTTCCCATTTTCCTGCTTCCCTTCTAATTTTGGCTTCATTGCTTCTGTTTGTATTTTGGGTTTGTTTGTTTGTTTTTTGGTGAGGCAATTGGGGTTAAGTGACTTGCCCAGGGTCACACAGCTAGTAAGTGTTAAGTGTCTGAGGCCGGGTTTGAACTCAGGTACTCCTGAATCCAGGGCCAGTGCTCTATCCACTACACCACCTAGCTGCCCCCATTGCTTCTGTTTGTACAAAACCTTTTTAATTTAATGTAATCAAAGTCTTCCATCTTGCATTTCATAATATTTTCTATCTCTTGTTTGGACATAAATTGTTTTCCTTTCCATAGATCTAAGAGGTAAATTATTCCTTCTTCTCCTAATTTATCTATGGTATCACCCTTTATGTCTAAATTTTGAACCCATTTTGATCTCATTTTTGTATTAGGTGTAAGATGTTGGTCTATGCCTAGTTGCTGCCACACTATCTTCCAGTTTTCCCAGCAGTCTTTGTCAAATACTGAGTTCCTATCTCAGAAGCTAGAATCTTTGGGTTTATCAAACAGTAGATCACTATAGTCATTTACTGCTGTGTCTCCTGTGCCTAACCAATTCCATTGATCCACCACTCTATTTCTTAGCCAGTACCAAATAGTTTTGATGACTGCTGCTTTATAGAATACACACGCAATACATACACACACACACACACACACACACACATATATATACATATATATAAAATATCCCATCAAAGTTCAAAGACCCCATGAAATATAATCACATACTCTATGGTCTATGACTTCTTATCTTAAAGAGTCATGGGTAGGTTATTTCCCCATGGTCACATAGCTACATGTCAGAAATAAAACCTGAACCCATGCCCTCCTTTCTCTAAGCCTAGTAGTTGGTTTACCACATCACAGATGTTAAACACACTGCCAGCAATGTGACCTGAACTAGATTAAAATGTAATTGTGGGGGCAGCTAGGTGGTACAGTGGATAGAGCACCGGCCCTGAAGTCAGGAAGACCTGAATTCAAATCTGGTCTCAGACACTTGACACTTACTAGCTGTGTGACCCTGGGCAAGTCACTTAACCCCACTTGCCTCACCACCAAAAAATGTAATTGTGAATTATTTAACAAAGTAAATAAAAATGCAATAGAATATAGATAATGTTAATATATGGTTTTCTAAGTTAATGTGTGGCCCTTTATGTATGGTTTAGTGGTCCCCATTTCTATTTGAGTTTGACACCACTGCACTACCTAATGCTACCCTCTATTCCTTAATGGCTTATACATAATAAGCATGAAGGTGTGAATTAAATTGAACTGAATGTTAGCCAGGAACTGTAGCTAAAGGTCAAGCTAAGGGGCAGTCAAGGGGCAGCTAGGTGGCGCAGTGGATAGAGCACCGGCCCTGGATTCAGGAGGACCTGAGTTCAAACCCGGCCTCAGACACTTAACAATTACTAGCTGTGTGACCCTGGGCAAGTCACTTAACCCCAGTTGCTTCACGAAAAAGGGGGGGGGCAGTCAAAACAATATTAGTGGCTGCCGTGGATACCATTAAATCCAGCTTTTTTAGAAAATATAAGGGTTAGTGAGTTGTTGCTTAGCATGGTGTCAATTTTCCCCCATGGGAGAACTTTGGGATCATTCTAAATAGGACCTTATGGGAGTCATGTTAGCAGCTTGGGTCCTGCAGATTTTTGTGAACATTCAAACAAAACAAATGTTTATTTTTTAAGAGCTCTCAGCTAGAGGTTACAGGTACACTGTATATTTGGACAAAGTTGGTGTGAACTAACAGTGCTGATCAGAAATCAACCTAGAAGATAGCTCCCCAAATGCCCTACACAGATGACGTTTAATTTTCACCTCTGGATTACTGGGTCATCCTGTCCCTTGGGTATGACTGGGAAGCTTTATTCTTCATGCTCCTTCAACTTCAGAGAAATCACGGTCTTTCTTGCTCTAAATAATGAGATGCAAATATGTATGACTTGGAGTGGCCTGGGTAGGAAGGCAGATGAAGAGTGACCCTAATATGTTCACAGGCTTGTAAAATATTAGAGCTGTAATGAACCTCGGAAGTCTAGTTCAAACTCATTGTTTTATACATAGAACGTCAGAGGAGTGAAGTTATTGGTCTCAAAATTTGTTCTGATGTTCAAAAGAATAAGGATGGGTCTTTACCAAGCCAAATATCTGAATTTTTTAAAAAAGAAATATTTTTCAAGTGTGCAGATCTTTTTCAGCCTGTTTAAGTATATCTCTGAATTACTTCATCGTCTGAAGGCCTGAGGAATTGGAAAGGTCAAAGAGGGACTTTTATCATTTTTGTTGAATATTTTAAATATTTATTACTTCGTTATAGACCAAAAATATAAAATCATAGCTTCTTAGAATTACAAAGATTCTTAGAGGTTATCTTGTCTGACTTCTACTCCACTCCAAATACTGAAGGACAAATACTTGAAACTGTCCTATAAGTCGTTGTGAGTTGATTTGCATAAATACATGTCAACATATATTGAATGTATCATTAAATAAATGTGTGTATAGGAATTGATAGATCACCAGATAGATATGAATATATATCATATACTTCAGGGATCTCTGACTTCATTGGTCTCTCATGGAAAGGGAAGAGGAAGGAAATAAGCATTTATATAACTCCTATTTTATGCCAGGCACTGTACTAAGTACGCTTCACAAATCTTATTTCATTTTATTCTCCCCACAACCCTGGATTGTAGGTGTTCTTATTCTCCCCATTTACAGTTGAGGAAACTGAAACATACAAAGGTTAAATGACTTGAACAGGGTCACATAGCTAGTAAGTGTCTGAGGACACATTTGAACTCAGATCTTCCTGACTCCATGTCCAGAGCTCTATCTACTGCACCAGCAACTATTGATCATGATAATTTCTTGCCTGTGTAAAGCATCATTATGACTGTAGAAAAAAATTACATGGTGGTTAAAGCATGGGACAATGGAAAAGTGCACTGAATTTGAGCCAAAGAACTTGGGTTTGAATCCCAGATTTTCCACTCACTATCAAGGTCATTTGTAAAATGAGTGGATTAGACTAGATAAACTCCTATGTACCTTTCTGCTCTAACTCTCTAATCCTATGAATTCTGGTGATGAGCTTCTCTGAACCTAGCTGGGAGGTGGGGGCAGGGGGGAAAGCAGGGGAGGATTTGAATATCAAACACTGGTCCTTTGCCAGTCCACAACTAAAGACTTTTCAGTTTAGGAGAAACTAACCATAGTTTGAGTCCTGTTAATATAGATTTTGAGAACCAAGGGTCACCTGTAATCAGAGCATATCAGATTTAGAGCATGAGGAGATCACCTAATTTAACCTCATTGATTTACAGATGAGGAAATTGAGATCTGCACATCATTATGAAGCATCAGAATAGGACTTTAGTGGAAGGAACACAGTACTTAGCACAGAGAAGACAGGAACTGGAGCTGTAATCTCACTAGTACATTCCCAGCTGTAGAAATTCCCTCTATTGGTGCAGAGAAGCCCCTTCTCTACAATAGAAGGGGCTTCTTTGCACCTTAAAGTCTTATAACAGGCATTCCTAACTTGGGATTTCTGGGCTCCATGAACCTGGATAGGAGAAAAAAATAGATCCTTTTTTTCACTTATCCCTAACTGAAATTTAACATTTCCTTTTATTGTGATTTTAAAATATTATTCTGAGTAATTTTTCAGTCATGTCCAACTCTTCATAATTCCATTTGAGGTTTTCTTGGCAAAGATACTGGAGTGGTTTGTCATTTCCTTATCCAGCTCATTTTACAGATGAGAAAACTGAGGCAAATAAGGGTGACTTGCCCAGGATCACAAAGCTTGTATGTGTTTAAAGTCAGATTTTAACTCAGGAAGATTAGTCTTCCTGACTCCAGGCCAAGCTCTCTATCCACTGTACCACCTAGCTTCTTCCATGACACAAAAAAGGTCAAAACCCCTGTTTAGAATCACTTAAGTGATTTGTCCAAGCTCACATAGCCAACATATGTCAAAAGTGGGACTTAACCCCTGGTCTTCCTGACTCTGAATCCAATTCTTTAGTCGCTCCAGTATACTCCCTCTCGTTAACATGTACAACAGAAGGGTAGGGGGGTAGAAAGGGATGAGGGAAGGGGAGGAGTAAGTGAACCAAATTTAAAAAGGCTAAATCCAGCACAAATTAAGCTGCAATGCTGATAATTGAGTGTCGCTAAAACAGTTTTAAAGAGGGTATAGGAAATTTGAACACAGAGACAAATCAGCCACACATGTTGAATTTTAAGTTAAATTCCCATTTCTCAGCCTCCATTCTCAATTAAAACAGGCATTTCAGAACTGAGTTGCTAAATGCTGCTAAGTATTTATTTCACAGAGACACTGCCTCCAGAGTCATAGTGCACACTATCCCTGTAAGATACCTTAGTTTGTCTCACTAGCTGGGTGAAACAAAATTAATGTAAAGCAACAAGGGGCTTTACACCTAAAACTACAAGCCCCTGAAGAGGGATGATTTGATAGGGACTAGAAACAACTGCCTTTTACATAAGCCCCTCCTTATCCAGCCATTGTGAAATCCACACATGTATCCTTCCTGTGGTTTAAAGCTAAATTGAATTCAACACTCATTTATTAAGTATTTGATATGCACGATGCACCCCATGCAAAGTGCAAGGAATACAAAGATGAAAAGCAACACAGACTCTTCCTGCAAAGATCTTATCTTCTAACATGGTTTAAAATACTTCTATAAATCAATATCACACATAGTAGATTGTGATTAAAGAATAGCAAGGGCACAGACAAAGTACTGAACTAAATCTGAATGCCCAGTTATAGGAAAGAGACAAACAAGATCAAAGAAGAGGTAGGAGTCCAATTGGATGGTGGCATATGTAAGGTAACAGAGGAAATAAAACTGGAAAGGTACATTGGAACAGTATTATTCAGGACTTCAAAGACCAAGGTAAAGGAGTTTGTGTTTTATCTTTAGTCAATGGGGAGCCTCAGGAGGTTTTTTTAGTAATGAAATAATGTAGCCATACTCATGCATCAGGAAAACTATTTTAGGAGCTATGTGAAAGGTAGACTGGAAAATGGAGAGAGTAGAGTCAGGAAGACCAGTAGAGGACTATTTAGCAGTCTAAGCAAGAGATAATTAAGTCTTTTTTTTTTTTTTTAGTGAGGCAATTGGGGTTAAGTGACTTGCCCAGGGTCACACAGCTAGTAAGTGTTAAGTGTCTGAGGCCGGATTTGAACTCAGGTACTCCTGAATCCAGGGCCAGCGCTTTATCCACTGCGCCACCTAGCTGCCCCAGATAATTAAGTCTTAAAATTAAGGAATAGGGATGGGAGTATAAAGGAAGGGGTACACGTGGGATATGGTAAGAGGGAAATGATATGGAGGGGAAATTCTAAGAAGAATACAAGTTTATAAAGTGGGAGGATGGAGGTACCATCAACAGAAAAAATAAGGGGGTACAAAGCTACCATCTGAGACAGGTAGTACATACAATTAGCTCTTACCAATTGGTATATTTGCATGTACAACTTGTTCAGATTATCCTGAAGAGATAGTAGTGACCAGAAGAGATGAGAAAAAAGATAGGTAAATGTTAATGGGGACAAAGAAATAAAGGTCTGATATACCAGATAGCTCACATGGAACAATTTACCAGGGCTCCCAGGTGATCAGAGGAAAGATAGCTCTGGGAACCTGAGGATTGAGAGTTAGCATAAAAGGGGTGAGGGGAAAAATGGATGAGTATACCACTGCTAGGTTTATATCCCAAACACATCCCCAAAAGGAGAAAAAGACCTATTTGCACAAAATATTTTAGCATCTCATTTTGTGGTGGCTAAAAATTGGAAATCAAGGGAATTTCCATCAATTGAGAAATGGCTAAACAAGCTGTGGTATATGATGGTGATGGGCTATTATTGTGCTATAAGAAATGATAAGCAGGATGATTTCAGAAAGGCCTGGAAAGACTTGTATGAACTGATCTATAGTGAAGCGAACAGAACCATGAGAATGTTATACATAGTGACAGTGATATTGTTTGATGAAGAACTGTGAATGACTTAACTATTCTCAGCAATACAATGATCCAAAATAATTCCAAAGGACTAATGATGAAGTATACTATCCACCTCCAAAGAAAGAATTGATGTTGATGGAACACAGTAAAGCAAGCTATTTTTCACTTTCTTTCATTTTTTCTTTTATTCAAGTTTTCTTGTACAAAGTGACTAATATGATAATGTTTTACATAATTGTACATGTATAACCTATATCTAATTGCTTACCTACTCAGGAAGGGGAGAGGGGAGGGAGGGAAGGAGGGATAAAATTTGGAGCTCAAAACTTTAAATAAAAAATAATTTTTTTTTAAAAGAAGAAGCTAGGTTCTAGACCCCTCCTCCAAAAAAAACTAAAGAAATAGGTAATTTCTTCAGGGTTCCAAATTTGCCAAGAGATTGATAGAGGTTTTTCTCTGATATGCAGAGAACGTTATTGAAAACAGACCAAAATGTCAGGCACAGGAACTCTCCATGTGCTAAGAGTGCCATCTTGAGAAGAACTTGAAAATGTGTTAGAAGAAGGGTGAAAGTCTCCCTTTCTGACTCTTAGAAGGGTGCCCAATTGGAGACTTGTCTTTAGCTACCTCCTGAGTTCCTGGCCATTACTATTCATTCCACAAGGCTTCTTATATGGCATTTAGTTACAGAATAATTCATTTTCCCTCTACTAGCAAAAGATACTTGGAGAGATACATACACCCCATGCTAGGGGTGGGGAGAGAAAACAGCTAAGAGCAGAGAGGCCAGCCTTGGGCTAATTACTGTGTCACTGACCCAGCATGCCTAAGACCCTTTGTATTCCTTCTGTGAGTTGACATTGCTTCCAATTATGGGAGCCTTCATGAGACATATTGATATCCCAGCTTTAGGATGACTTTTTTAAGGCTACTCAAGTGGGAAAAATGTTCCTCTTTGGTGGTTATGGTCTAGCCATTTTTATAGCAGACTATAGCTGAATTCAGGCAAAATAAATTCAAAATGAAAAAAGACAACACTGAGAAAGTAGGGTATAAGTATACCTATGCTAATATTGCAAGTGTTAGAATGAATCCTAGGATGATAAATTTAAAGTAGGAAGATACCTAAGAAATAAGCTAGTACAAACCCTGTATTTTACTCTCAGGGGCTTAAAAAATGTCAAGTGACTTGCCCAAGGTCACTTAGTTATCAAGTCAGAACCAAGGTCCTCTGTTTTGGGGATCCTGACTGTCAGTTTTTTAATCATTGTTCTGGTAAGCATGGACTTCATTCCTCTCCAGACTCCACTGGTGACTCTCTGGAGATACTCTGCTGTGCCACAGAAGCCTCTTAACCCTGCAGGTTCACTCCTTCCCTGGACTTCTTTCTACCTGTATTTGTATTCTCAGCACTTTGTATGATGTCTGGCATATGATAAGTGCTTAACAAATACTTTCTGACTTGATCTAGGGGAGGTCCATTAGCCTCTTTGGGCTTCGATTTCCTTGTCTGTGAAATGAGGTCAAATTATAATAGGGGAAACTTGGTGGTGAAGTGAGTTAGAGCCCCAGGTAAGCTCAGGAAGAACAGAGTTCAAATCTAACTTCAGATGCTTTCTTGACTGCATGACCATGGGTAAGTCACTTAATATCTGTGTGTCTCAGTTTCTTCAACTGTAAAATAGAGCTAATAATAGCATCTACCTCCTAGGGTTGTTATGAGGATCAGATGAGATCATATTTGTAGTGTTTAGCACAGTGCCTGGCACATAGTAAGCACTACTATTAATATTAACTTGAAGATTCCCTTCCAGTTTTAAATTGACCATCCTATGATATAATAGGTTAGCCACATATCCCAGTTTTGTGCCATCTGCACATTTAGTAAGCATTCTATCCCCTCCTTCATATAAGTCATTGATAAAATGAATGAACAAATGATTCATGAAAAGCACTAAGTGTTAAGATAGAGAGCTGGGCTCAAAACCAGGAAATTTTGAATTCAAGACTTGCCTCTGATACATACTGGGTCTATATCACATTTATAGATACAAGACAAGTTAGTTAATGTCAGAGAGCTCAAGGAGCTTACATTCTAACGAAGGAGGTGAGATAGCAGGGCAAGGGTCAAGCAACCAGCGGTTTGGTTTGTGAAGCCAAGGAGATAGTGAATGGAATGAAAGGGTAGGGAATGAGTATGCCCTTTCCAAAAGCAATGGTAGTCTTCGTTTGGTCAGAGTTCTCAGACCACAGGTGGAAAGGTAATGACTGCAAGTTGAAAAATAGCTGAGTTCAAGATAAAGACTCCTGGTTCCCGGGATCCAAGAAGTATGACTCCTTCCTGAAACACCATCTGGTGGTGAGAACAGATCTCAAAGGCAATCCAATGGAGAACTCCCACCAAGTTTAAATGATCAGTGACTCTTCAAAATTAACACCATCATATTGATGTAGGAACAAAAACTAAATTGAAGCTGATTTGTCTTCCGAATGATGATGATGAATACAAAACAGTCTCTTGCCCCTAAGCAGTAAAAGAACCTTCCCAGAGCCAGAACTAGGAATTTTTGTGTCCAGAACAAATGACAAGTAGATGAGGTAGGAGATGGGAAGCTTACCCGAGGTGCTGTTGCTGGGAGGGTCATTTAGTCCAAACCATCTCAAGCTCACTAATGGAAAGCTGCTACCACAGTAGGAAGAAATACTATCATGGACTTCATGAGTTTTCTATGCTGCTTAAGGATTGAAAGGATATTTGTTGTTGGTTGGTCATTTGGGGTTTTCTTGGCAAAGATACTGGAATGGTTTGCCATTTACTTCTCTGGCTCATTTTTTTCAAATGAGTAAACTGAGGTAAACAGGGTTAAGTGACTTACCCAAGGTCACCCAGCTAGTAAGTGTCTTGAGACTGGATTTGAACTCAGGTCTCCCTGATTTCAGGCCTAGTACTCTAGCCACTGTTCCACCTAGCTTTCACCACCTAGGAATAAGACTATTTACCTTCCCCTAGTTACAACTCTGACTAGATGCTAGGGGAACAGGTCCATACCCTTGCTCTTAAAACATTATGTTGAAGTTAGAAAAGAGGTAAAGTCCAGAATCAAAAATCTCAAACTAAACTATCAGAAAAAAAGTGAAGTCAAGAATTAGAGTCAGGTCATTAAGCTTGGGTCAGAAACTCTGAGATCAGGATTTGGGCAGAGCAGAAGCAGTGATCTATAAAGGAGGCCAGTAAAACAGGAAATTAAAATCAGGCAGGCTAAGATCAAGGTTGGCATGAATATTAAAGGCGGAATCAAGGAGGAAAGGGTCAGAACCTTGGGTCAAGCTCACAGGATGGAACAGAGTTGGGTCAAAAACATTCTTCTAATTTGGTCCTCAGGGTCTGTGCTGTGCATCCATTTTGTATGTGAGATGGACTCTGGCCTTATGACAAGATTTCCAAATAATTAAACTTTGATTGGGACAAAGACAGGCCTGTCATACCCCTATTCTATTGACTAATTGAATAATAATTTTATTAAATAATGTCACAGTGAAGTTATATATTATAATTTTGATCATGCCTACAGTAATCACTCTATGTACCATTATTGTTTAGTATGAATCACAACAGTACAAGTGGAATTCACATATCCAGCCCCCTCCCATCTGCTTCTACCTCATTTTAGGCAGAATCAGCAGTATGGTCCAAACCCCAGGAAGGTAAGATGGACACAACAAAAGCACAAGCTCTGCTGCATACAAGACTTGGAGACTTTCTGCTTTCTACTTCACTTGACCACCCCCATCCCTGGCCGCAGTTGCTACAGCCAAGTGCGCATGATGTTAGGGTATCCATGTCTTGTTAATAGAACAAGTGCAGGCAGTGGCACCAGTGTGCTGGAGCCAGCTTGAACCAGCTCATGAGAGCCAATGGTTAAATTTTCAGTGTGAGCATTTACACCTCACAAATCAGCAAATGCTACAAATTAGTGCTTGATTTATTGTTTTGTTGATCATCTAGACTTAAAGTGGTAAAAATTTAATAATGCAAATTAAATTTAAACATTTATCCTATCATGAGTACACTTTTCTGTCCTGGAGAACCGATTATTACATTTAACACACCACTGACTGACAGCCCTTCTGTGGGTTAAAAAATTAGGTAGGAGGAATGGTTAAGATCTTATTTTAATCATAATAGTCTGAGTCCTGAAATAGGAAATCATGACGCATTCACTGTTAAATTATATGATGCATAGCAAATTCATGATAAACTATTTTTTAATCTCCAAGCCTCTTACTTAGAATTCCCATGGCAGAATAAGAATATTCCAAGAAATGATATAAGAATATGCTAGGCTAAACAGGATTTGTTTGTAAAATGCATTGGATTAGGGATCAGTGTGGGTAGCTAGGGGAAGAGAGTGCCAGATCCTGAGTTCAAATTTGGCCTCAGACACTTTACTAGCTGTGTGATCCTGAGCAAGTCATTTAACCCTGTTTGTCTCAGTTTCCTTATTTGAAGAAAAATGAGCTGGAGAAGGAAATGGCAAGTTCCTTCAGTATCTTTGCCAAGAAAACCCCAAATGAGGTCACAAAATCAGACAAAACTGAAACAACTGAACAAGAGATCAACATACCCACCCTCTACTATTCAGTAGTTCTGTGTCCTAGAAGTCATTGACCTCATTAACCATGTGCCCTAGACAAGTCACTGAACCTTTTTTCCTCATACATAAAATGAAAATGTTGCACTAGATCAGGAATTTTTAACTTTTTTATTCATGTGTGTCATGGACTTTGGCAATCTGATAAAATTTATGTAGAGATGGACCGTTTTTAAAACAATAATTCTTTTAAAAGCATAAATAAAATAAAATGCATAGGATTACAAAGGAAACCGATTACAGAAATATAGTTGTTAAAAATATTTTTAAAAGTTTATACAGGGGGACAGCTAGGTGGCACAGTGGATAGAGCACCGGCACTGGAGTCAAGAGGACCTGAGTTCAAATCCGGCCTCAGACACTTGACACTTACTAGCTGTGTGACCCTGGGCAAGTCACTTAACCCCAATTGCCACACACACACACACACACACACACACACACACACACACCAAAACAAAAACAAAAGTTTATAGGGGGCAGCTAGGTGATGCAGTAGATAAAGCACCGGCCTTGGATTCAGGACAACCTGAGTTCAAATCCAGCCTCAGACACTTGATACTAGCTGTGTGACCCTGGGCAAGTCACTTAACCCTCATTGCCCCGGCCAAAAAAAATTATAGATCCTGGTTGACCCTATGGAAATAATCTCTAATGTCTCTTCCAATTCAAAGTTTGGGTCAATGGAAAGATCTCTGGACCTAAAGTAGTCTCTTCTAGTTTAGAATCCTTAAAGCACTGAAAAAAATTTATATGTGTGTGTGTGTATGTATATGTATGTATATGCACACACATGCTTCTTCTGTCAGAATGAGAAAAAATTGTTGCAGAATAAATTACAAGAAGGATCAAGCCTGCCTTCTCTGTTATGTACTGCCTTTGCTGCTTAAGGCAAGTATTTAACCTCTTTTGGTCTCCTCATCTGTTAAATGAATGGATTGGGTTTTCTTGGACTACATGACCTCTAATGTCCAAAAACGTGATCATAATGATAATTTTTCTGGAGGCCATTTAAATTCAAATCCAGAATCAAGACTAGTGCTTATGAATCCTGACTTGGGTGAACCAACATCATAACTGAACCATAGCAAATAAAGCCATGTAAAATTTTTAGTCCAATCATATTGCTTATGATCGTCTTGTATACCCCAAGTGAATGTAATGTTGGTTTCTTGAGAGCTGAAACATGGATTTTGTTTTGGGTTTTTTAATCTTCAGCCACAACCCAACATAGACACTTTAAAAAAATTTTTTTCCAGCATAGACACTTAATAAATGTTTGTTGATTGACTGATCAGTGATGGATCTCAACAGTTAGATCTCATCTCCTCAACTAAAGCAGATTCACAGTGACTGGTGTTCCTTGGACAATGAGTAGGAGAGAGGAAGGAAACAAGCATTTATTCAGTGCCTTCTGTGCACCAGGTCCTGTGCTAAGCACTTTACAAATATTATCTCAATCGATCCTCACAACAACCCTGGGAGGTGCTATGATTATTCCCATTTTACAGTTGAGGAAATTGAGGCAGGCATTGATTAAGTGACTTTCCCAGGATCACACAGCTATTCATTTCTGAAGCTGGATTTTGAACTCGGGTTTTCTGCGTCCAAGTCCGGCACTCTAACCACTGCATTAATTAACTAGCTATCTCTAGTTTTAAGTCAAGTGTTCTACACTATACATTTCAGCAACCAATGTGAATCAAATAAGCTGTATATGTAAGGGTTAACCTTTGAGCCAAGCTGGGGGCAGGAGGGGGGAAGGGGGAGGAGAGGAAATATCACATGGAGGGGTGGGGCCTCAGGCACTTGCACTTCTGCTGGTGGTCTGACTTTTTGGCCCTGCTGTTCCAGCCAGGGAGTTCTTACCCTTCCACTCACAATGTGGGGGAGGGAAATGGGTTGGACCAGATGGTCTTTGAGGTCCCTTTCAACTCTAGATCCTATGAGCCCATAAACCATGTGACAGGCAGCCAAAAGGGGTAATTCAATCTTAAGCTGCATTAATAGGCGCATAGTATACAGGGGGAGAGAAACAATGCATCCTCTGTGCTCTGCCCTGGTCAGGACACATCTGGAATATTTTGTTCAGTTTTAGGTGTCACATTTTAGAAGGGACATTGACAAACTTGAACACAGCCAGAGGAGGGCTATAAGGATTGGAAAGTGTTTCGAAACTGTGCCAAATGAGGGTTGGTTTCAGAAACTGGGGATATCTAGTTGGGGATTAGGAAGAAATGGCAGAACCGTTTCAAATTTTTAAAGAGTTGTCCTATGGAAAAGGGAGTAAGATTTTCTTTTCTTTTCTTTTTTGCTGAATTACAAAGAGCAGACTTAGGATCAATAGACAGAAATTCTGGAAATGTCAATTCCAGCTCAAAATAATAAGGAAAATTTCCTCTTAGACCTGCTCCAAATTACAGTGGGCTGCTGTGGGTGATTGTGGTTTTCCCCTTGCAAAGATCAGATGACCATTTTTCCAAAAGGCTGTAGAGGAGCTTTCTGTTTAGGTATGGGTTAGACTAGGTGACTTTGGAGGTCCTTTTCAACTCAGTTTCTAGGATTTGGAACTGGTGAACTGTTTGAGAATTATTCTTTTTTCTTTCCATTGCTGTTTCTATGCTATTTACTTCCGCCCCAAAGTGGGACTAGGTAAATTGCGTGTTAAACCTAAAATTCAATCTTCTTGCCCTGAATCATTTTCACTAGACTATATGACCACCATGATGCATGTGGATTTTTAAGCCATATATGGGCGACAAGGCAAGGTGACATAGTGGATAGAGCTCTGGACTTGGAATCAGGAAGACCTGAGTCCAAATCCTGCCTCAGACACTTCCTAGCTATATGACCCTGGGGAAGTGCCTTAACCTCTATTTGCCTCAGTTTTCTCATCTGTAAAATTAGGATAATAATAGAACTCCCTTCCAGGGTTGTTGTGAAGATCAAATGAGATAAATGTAATAAATTGCTTAATTCAGTTCTTGGCACATAATAAGTGCTACATGAATGTTAGCATTATTATTATAAGTGAAAATTTCATAAAATACAAAGCAGCATTTGGTTCCAGTCTTGCTCTCAGTTCTGGAAGCTCATAGTTACATAACTAATAGGGGAGGGAGAAAACAATTTGGAAATCATCCACTGAATCTGGATAATATAGGTTGTTGATTTGAGCTCCAAAGTAATAAAATATTCAGCACACCATTTGGCTCTGGGGTAAAGACCTGAACTGAGTCTGTAGATACCTGCTCTTTAGCTTCCGGAAAGCGATGTGACTGCCACAGATGATGTATGATGGATTTTTACATCAATGACACCTAGAGGAATAACTAGAAATTTTTTATCTGTAGAAAAAATAGTTGGAGAAGGAGGAAGGGTGTGCACTATAGCAACATAGAAGATGGTGCAAGCACCAGTGTAGTCACACCAGGACTAGGGGTAGTATGTCCCTCATCCTTACAGGGGTTAAAGAGAAAGGAGGGTCCAGGAGGAGGTTCATGATGAGAAGACCCTGAAAAAAGAACCTCAGTATACTTCAGCATGGGGTGGTGGAGAACTGATAAGCATGGGAACATCAATCACCACAGGAAGAAAGCATAGCCCAACACATGGTGATTCTGTAGATCAAAGCCCCATTGGCATCATACTTGTGGGGGAATGATAGATGGTACCTATTTTTCAAAAGGGTTAAAGATACCTGTAAGCTATACATCTATCTATAGTCAAGACAGCTTGATACAAGGCAGAGTTGACAAATAATTATGAAGTGATGAATATGTGCTATGCAGTGTGCTAAACACTGGAGGCAGAGCATGCAACACCCTGTCTGGCATGATTTGAAAATCACTACTATCCCTTGAGTATCTCCCCCACTGACCCTATCATGAATCCTAAAACTCCCACATGATTTACTCCTTTGAGTTAAGGTGTTGAAGACCATGGTTAAAATTTAAAAGAAGGTACATGACATAGAGAATTGCCCTGAGATTCAGGGAAATGTTCTAGATTCAAGTAGTACTCCCAGAATAGCGCCCATGTAATCCTGGATAATCTGACCTCAGTGTCCCTAGGCCATTCTACAAATTAGGGATTCTTATCCACGCTTCCATGAGCTTTCTTAAAAAGAAATGTTGGGACACCTAGGTGGCGAAGTGGATAAAGCACCGGCCCTGGATTCAGGAAGACCTGAGTTCAAATCTGGTCTCAGACACTTGACACTTACTAGCTGTGAGACCCTGGGCAAGTCACTTAACCCTCATTGCCCTGCAAAAAGAAAAGAAAGAAAGAAATGCTAAAAACTGTATTTCAATAAAACATATTTCCTTAGTAATCCTTGGCACAGTTCCTGGCACATCAGAGATGTTTAGCAAATACAAGTTGGTTGGTTTTATGCATTTAAAAACACAATTCTGAGAAGGGGTCCTTTGGCTTCATCAGAAGCTAAAGAGGTCTACACATACACACACATGTTAAGAATGACAGCTTTAAGACTAAGTTGCGGGGACAGCTAGGTGGCACAGTGGATAAAGCAACAGCCCTGGATTCAGGAGGACTTGAGTTCAAATCCCACCTCAAACACTTGATAATAGCTGTGTGACCATGGGCAAGTCACTTAAACCTCATTGCCCTGCAAAAACAAAGAAAACAAAACAAAAAAGAGACTAAGTTGCAAAACAGGTAAAATTTTCATGGGTAAAGGGAGTTTCTTGCTCAGAGTTCACTTGTTCACTCATTCAGTATTGTCTGACTCTTCATGAATCTGTGGTCGTTGTCCATGGAGTTTTCTTGGCTAGGATAATGGAGTGGTTTACCATTTCCTTCTCCAGTAACCCCATTTTACAGATGAGGAACTGAGGCAAATAAGTGTGTGACTTGCCAAAGAGTCACAAACCTAGTAAGTGTCTGAGGCAAGATTTGAACTCAGGTCCTCCTGACTCCAGGCCCAATGCTCTATCTACTGTATCACCTATAAAATCCCAAGATCAGTCCAAAAAAGAAAAAGTCTGGGAAGGATAAGCATTCAGCTTTTATCACTCAAATCTCAACCTGAATTGGTTACTCATGTTGGCTATTCAGACATCTGAAAGATGAAATAAGGGTCAGAGAAATTTTCACATGATGTCTAACCCCAAGAGAGGCACAACAGAAGGTAACTCAAGGGTATTGGGAAGCAACATTTGAATCCAATCCAACAATACTTTTCAAGTGCTTAATTTGTGCCAGGAATAGTGCTATGAAATAGGGCTACAAAAACAAACAAAAGAAGTTTCTATGCTTAAGGATTCTACAGGTTGGATGCAACGTGTTAGCTAACAAAAATGTAGAGGAAAAAAAGAGAGCACGGATTTGAATAAGGTCTGCAAAGGCTATCCCTCCAAGATGAATCATGAGCAGATCAGTGAAGGAAAATGCCACTGGAGAAGTCGCAAAAACCAGTTTCTCCTTTACACTTTCGCTCAGAGCTAGCTCTTTGTACTAATGGATTATAATCGGTGGCTATGAAACATTGCCCATCCATGTTCACATTGGAGCCTCACAGCTTGAGGAAGTGGGAAACAGGAGGATCCTTTTCTCTACAAAGGAGAAATCAAGCCCTGAGAAGAGGGGGACTTGACCATAATTAGTAAATGCTGGAGCCCAGATCTGAGCCAGAGTTTCCTAACTCGGAAATCTAGTGTCCTTTCTATAATACCACACCTCTTTTTCATAGGAAGAAGGTCATTGCCCTGTTTTTAATTCATTAGTGCATTACAATTTAGATTGGTTGCATTCAAGTTCCAACGTTCTTTTGAAATTTCTCTCTCAGAGCAGCTATGTGGCACAATGCATAGAGTACTGGCCCTGGATTCAGGAGGACCTGGGTTCAAATCCAGCCTCAGGCCCTTGACACTTACTGGCTGTGTGACCCTAGGCAAGTCACTTAACCCCAATTGCCTCGCAAAAAATCTCTCTCTCTCTCTCTCTCTCTCTCTCTCTCTCTCTCTCTCTCTCTCTCTCTCTCACACACACACACACACACACACACACACACACACACACACACACACACACTCCTTCCTTTTCCCCACTGCAACCCTGTGATGCAGAAAGTGAACACTTCAATCTACCAGTCAGAAAGGGAAAAACCAAACAGAGCAACACCAACCACAACAAAGGAAGCCAATGTCCTCCTCAAACAATGGCAGAACCATGTTTCCCATCCAACAGGTCTAACTCTGACTATTTCTCAGGGCACTTCCTTTTTTTTCTATTATGTGACCATACAAAGCTCCTTTAGTTTTCTATTTTTGTTAATGGCACAGGGAACACAAACTGAAGTCTTGAGGAATGGAGACTAGAAAGACAAAGCAATCCAAGTAGATTCCCTATGTAAGCACAAATAATATATTAAAAAGGACAGCTAGGTGGCGCAGTGGATAGAATGCCAGGCATGGAGTCAAGAAGACTCATCTTCGGGGCAGCTAGGTGGCGCAGTGGATAGAGCACTGGCCCTGGAGTCAGGAGTACCTGAGTTCAAATCCAGCCTCAGATACTTGACACTTACTAGCTGTGTGACCCTGGGCAAGTCACTTAACCCCAATTGCCTCACTAAAAAAAAAAGAAGAAGAAGAAGACTCATCTTCCTGATTTCAAATTGGGCCTTGGACAACTTCCAGCTGTGTGACCCTGGGCAAACCAGTAACCCTGTCTGACTCAATTTCCTTATCTGCAAAAATGAGCTGGAGAAGGAAACGACAAACCACTCAAATATCTTTGCTTACAAAACCCCAGATGGGATCATGAAGAATCAGACAAGATTGAAAACAACTAAACAATAAAAAACATTAAAGTACATTAATGATCAAGTAAACTGAGTGTTTTTTCACTGTACAAAAAGTATTCTTCACTTTATAAAAAGGGTTCAGTCATGAATTCTCCTGTTACTTAATTTAATGTACAAAGATTTAGTTTCTTCGAGACTTTACAGGAAAATATGTAATTCAGTGATAAAAATCCATCAATCAACTACCATTTATTATGAGTCAACTATATGCTACAATAGTCAGCAAGGAATACAATAGTGACTCTAAATAGTGACACTTTTGGAAGCTCAGATTTTTGTGAAAGTGAGTCTAAAAGAAATCTCCCCTTTTGTGTCTTTTTATCTGTATTTTGTCACTCTAAATAGACAAGAGTGTATCTAAATCTTTCTTATATCTCTAAATGGATAAGAATACACTTAAATCTTTCTTAGCATAGTATAAAAAGGAAATGACTTGGATTTAGAGTAAAAGTATCTGGTTTTCAATCTTTGCTCTGCAACTTACTCCTTATATGACCTTGAACATATCCTTTAACCCCTGTGAGGCCCAGTTTCCTAATTTGCAAAATGAAAAGTTTGTGCTAGACTACTGTGGGGGTTCTTCCAGATCTCAATCTATGCCCCTATAACATGGTGAAGTTCCTCTCTTGAAAGAGCCCCAGTGCAAACATGAGAGGTAGCACCAGGGTCATAGTTCCAACATCAGATCAAATAAAGAATTAAAATAATTGCCTGCTTCTCCATTCAGATACTCCCCTAGTTTCTTCTTTACTACTAAATAAATAATGCAAGTGGAAAAAGGTTTTATGTTTAAATCATCCAGATGATTATTTAAGTACTTTGATACAATTTGGCCTGAGAATTCTTGGGAGTTTCCTTCCTCTTCCTGTCTTTTAGAGAAGTAGAAAGCTACAGTATAAAAAGTAGGCATCTGAAGACTATTTATAGGGTTCTATTTGTGGCTCTACAACATACTCCCTATGTGATTACTAAATAAGTTGTTAGACTTTCCTGAGCCTCGATTTCCTCATTTGTGAAATATAGATAATAAAACCTACCCTTCCTGCCTCACATGGCTTTGGTGAATATCAGTAAGAATGTATGTGTTAGGGGGCATCTAGGTGGCGCAGTGGATAGAGCACCGGCCCTGGAGTCAGGAGGACCTGAGTTCAAATCCAGTCTCAGACACTTAACACTTACTAGCTCTGTGACCCTGGGCAAAGTCACTTAACCCCAATTGCCTCACTAAAAAAACAAAAACAAATATATATATATATAAAAGAATGTATGTGTTGTGTAAACCGTAAGTATTATACAAATGGAAGCATTTTTTATCCTTCTTATTCCATTGCTTCTCCAAAAGTGTCATCTATTTAAGACTTCACCTTCAGTGATGAGCAAAATCTGCTTCTTTTGTGACTATGGCTCTTAATCTTTGTATAGAAGTAACATTAAAACAAAGATTAAAGTAATGTTGGTGCTAATAAACTACTGGCAACAATACAAAGCTTGGTTATATTCATTTCTCAGTCAGGACAGCTTGAGGAAGAGGCTGGTGTGCAGGTTGGGAAATGTGCTTGATGAGCTAGTAATAAAGAAAGTTGAATTTTTTATTTATTTTGCCATCTGTGTATCACAGTCTTTCTCAACTCTTGTGCTATGGAAATCTTCCCATTAGGCTGCCTGATTTATAGAAACTGAGAGGGAGCATAGTCTTGGCCAGGGGAAATGGGATAGCGTTTATGACCACAGTGATGGGGGTGGACTCCCACCCATTGGCTCTGCGTGTACTACCCTTGAGCTAGGTAGACACAGAGACTAAGTATGTCCCTTCTTCCTTCTCTTCCTCCTCCTCCTTTCAATGTATCTCCCATATGTTCCTCTCCATATCTGTTTCTGCCATATTTACAGATGTGCTTGTACCCCCCATATCTGCTTTCCTCCCTACCCTCAAATTATGCCAGTAAATAGAGGAGATGCCCCTTTACCAGTCGCTGTATTTTTAAACTGCTATAGCAAAAATGTACATACAACACGGGAAGATAATGAAAGAAAAGCTCTTTTGTATATTATCATCCATCATATCAGATAATACTATAGATAGATAGATAGATACATATATGTGCATATATGTTTATGTGTACAAAGATGATGATAAAGTTAGAGGCTGAGATAGACTTATTTGCTAAGACAGTCTAAGCAGATTAAGGAGCACATTCAATGAGGCAAATCATAGGAAGATTTGTTCTAAATTTGGTGAATGGGGCTTTTTGTTCATTACCTGTCACCCATAACCATTCCCAATTGGGAAAAGTCATACTGCAAGACCCTTACTCTAAATGGAAATTCCATTCCCCCCCACAAACTCCTTCTCCACCTTGCCAGGTTGGTTGGCATCTTCGTTCACATTCATTGTCTAACCTCTCCCTAGGAACTCACAGTATTCCCATCCTGTTCTATTATTATCCTTCGGGCAAGGAAGTACCTCCAAATTTCTTTCAGTTAATAGCTTCTGAGTCTCTCACCTTACCAAGAACAATGTCATCGCATGGATGTCAGCTTCTCTCCTAATTGCATTAGGGAGTAGAATTGGCAGATTCTCACCTTATACTTGGGAACAGTAGTAAAATGGAGGGTTGAATAGAAGTTTGGGGGAGAGGGTTGAGTCAGGAATTTGCTTCTCTCTAGATAGCTCAAGAAGTATTTTTATCTGATTCCAGAAGGATTTTGTCCTTGATGGATTATTGATATATGTGTGAGTATATGGGTGTGTACATATATATGTATGTGTATATATATAATATAACAGGCTAAAATTTTAGCTAGTCTGACTAAAATATCTAATGAGTGGTAGCCAATAAATCATAAGCTTTAGCAAGAGTATGTAAATGTTTAAGTATTTATTAAAGAGCATTAGGATCAGAGAGAAAGGTAAAAATTTAACTATTTCTAAGAGACCCTAGTATCCAACCAGCCATGGCGAGTTCAGGAACAAAAAGAGCCCAGTGCCTCCTGTGAAGCTGGGAACATACACACACACACACACACACACACACACACACACACACACACACAGCTCCAAGCTAATTGGCTGGCAGCTTTGATAGACAGTACCCACGAGCAAACGTCACTTCCTGACACCAAGGGCCTGACCACATGGCTTGCCCTCAGATACCTTCTCCTCATGGCAGAGCTTTCCTACAGTAACTCCCCAGCAGGTGGTGTCATTCCAATCTTTACAGTAATCAAGATCACTTGATGTGATATAATATAAATAATGTATATATAAAAACATATACATATATACGCATGGATAGATTTAGATGTGGGTATAGTTATAGATAGATATAGATGATATAGAGATAGATACAGATACAGATGTAACTATGGATTTAGATGTAGATTATAGATATAGATACAGATATAGATAGATATAGATATAGATGATAGATGATAGCAAATGTTATATATTAAGGATATCCAAACTGGAGGGTCGGAAGAAATTACCGATAAGCAGACAGCTTTGAAAGTTATGTATTGAATTTATTATATACTTACAAAGGAAAGCAAACTCTACATAGTAAAGATAAATTTTATGCCAAGCTCTTCCTTTTGTTCTGCAATATATAGGGAAATGTTCAGTTTGTCTAGTGTTTATCAAGTTTAGAATTTTTAAAATTCTCTTTTAAAAAGCTAATGTCAAAGGAAAGAATGAAAAAAGAGTGGCCAGGGCTCAGGCACCCTTCACAGGAACTGACTTGGACTTAGGGCAAGTTGCCACCATGTATCAGTTGTGACTCACCTTTGCAAGCATGATACAAAGAAAAGCCTTCTGCTTAAGTATGATTTCAATGAGATGGAGATAAGCACCCATCCTTTTTTTCTTTTTTTTTTTTTTACAAAAATAAAACTCTATTTTAAGAGTTTTCATTTTAGTAAGACATGAATAGTATAACTGAATGCTATTTCATAATATAAAAATCTTTAGCTAATATCAACAACTCAACTTTTGAAAAGCAAACAAATACCTAAATTCAATTTGTCATCTTTTCTGCTAATCCTTGGCTTAATTCCTGCCCCCAATGATTACTTTTATTCACAGACTTTGATTAGAATTTTTATCCAATCTTAGAGTTGGTATCAGAAGTCATCTAGTCCAACCTTTACTACAATCCTGACATCTCTCTAGAGTATACAGCTTTCTTTTAAATAATAAGTTATAAGGAACATCCTGCAGCTTCCCATTCCATTTGTGAACTCTAATTAAGAAATTTCTTCCCTTTTTTGAATTGATATCTGCCTTTCCTTGATGAAGACTCATTGGTTCCTTTGTAGCTCATCCTCTTCTTAATTCAGAGTAAAAAAAAAACATTTAAAAATTTAAAATTATAAAAAATTCCCAGGAGCGTGCATACAGCTCCAGGAGTCCACCCCTTGAGGCCACCTTAGAATGAAAGCCCTTGTTGGTTGCTTTTCTGCTCACTTATCAGCTTCCCCCCAGTAATGAAAGTGTCATGCTCTGATAGTTCCCATCAAATCAAAGGAAAAACTGATTTTTTAACACTTTCCTAACCCCACTTTTGCTTCTTCCCCAACAAATGGCAGAAGTCAGTCTTCTGAGTATACAAGCTAGAGTGAATTTGATTTGGCTGCACAAGAATGAATTAAGAATCTGCTATGAACTAGACACTGTGCCAAATACTGGAGCTATAAAGACAAAAAGGAAAACAGGTTCTACCTTTCTGAAGTTGACATTCTGCCACGAATAAGGTTTCCCAATTCCAAGGTTCACTGTTTCTCTTTGGAAGGAGCATGAAACATCCTCAACTTTTTAACCTTATACTTCCAGAGGTTTATAAAATTAAATTTGCATGTGATAATTCTGCTGAACACCAGCTCTAACTGGATTCAAATTAAACTTGATTTCAGAACAGATTTGGGCAAAACCAACTCCTAAAAGTCTTTCTATACAATTACATCTAGAGCAACGTAAAACAGAAAACTTAATAGGTCTCACACATTGTTTTAATTCATTAATAGTTCAACAAGCTTTATTTTGCACTCACCATATGCAAGGTATTTTGCTAAGTACTGAGGATACAAAAGTATCCACACACACATATATATACCTTAAGTCAAGGAGCTTACACTTTAATATTGAGGCTAGGACATGTCTCTAAATAAGTATACAGGGGGCAGCTAGGTGGCACAGTGGATAAAGCACTGGCCCTGGATTCAAGAGGACCTGAGTTTAGGTCCAGCTTCAGACACTTGACACTTACTAGCTGTGTGACCCTGTGCAAGTCACTTAACCCTCATTGCCCCACCAAAAAAAAAAGTATATAGTCAATAAATATTTATTAAGTACCTACTCTGTGCCAGGCACTATGCTAAGCACCTGAGATGTGAATATGAAAAAGATGGCCCCTGCCTTCAAGGAGTTTAGTACATATCTCTAAGTAAGTATTATACAGGGTAGAAATTAATAGTCAGTAAACATTTATTAAAATACCTACTATGTGTTAGGCACCATGCTAAGCACATGGGATGTGAATATGAAAAAGACAGCCCCAGCCATCAAAGATCTTACTATGTGACAGGGCAAGACAACACACAGAAGGAAGCTGTGGTGAAGGAGTCAGAGAAAGTACAGACTGATACAGCCTCACAAAGATGATGTCTGATCTGAGTATCTTCCTTAAATGGAGATTTGGGAGTTCATGGTCCCATGCCCCAATCAGAGGACCAGAAGATAGTGATAAGGTAAATACCAAGGCTGATGGGATGTTGCAGGCTGAAAAGGTTTTCTCGATAATGAGCTTCATGGGGCACGGTGGAGAAATCAGAGAAGTCCCAGAGTAGCACAGTCAGGTGAGAAATGAAATACAAAGGAGGTATCTAGACAAAATGTTCTAAGAAATATGAAATGGACACGATTCTTTTCATCTGGGGAGATTGGGGAAAGCTTCAAGGAGTCAGTTGTTCTTGAGATGAGTCCTGAGGAAGAGAAACTCAACAGGCATTTATTGGGGAAGCATGCATTGCAGAAATGGGGGGGTCACCTTTGCAAATGCACAGATGGGAGAAGGCAAGATGATGCTGAAGAGCAGTAGTTTCATGGCAGGCAGGAAGTCAATCAATAAGTATTTATTAAGAGCCCACTAGGAGCAGCTAGGTGGTACAGTGGATAGATAAAACACTGGTCCTGGATTCAGGACAACCTGAGTTCAAATATGGCCTCAGACACTTGACACTTACTAACTGTGTGACACTGGGTTAGTCACTTAACCCTCATTGCCCCACAAAACAAACAAACAAAGGAATAACTCTGAGGTGGCGAACATGGTGGTACCCTTGGCAGAAACAGAGAATTTCAGAAGACAACTTGGAGGAGAAAAGATGTTGAGTTCTGTTTTGAATATGATGAGTTTGAGACGCTATAAGACATCCAATAGGAATGACAAGAAAAGAGGACAGAAACAGAATTATAACCAAACCATTTATTAGTTAACAAGAATTTATTGGGCACTTCCTATGTGCCAGGTACTGTATCAAGCTTTGGGGATACACAGGAAGACAAACCATAGTCCCTGCCCTCAACAAACTCATATTCTAATGCAGAAAACATCATATAAATAAATGTCTATGTGCATTGTCTATGTATATTTTACCTAATTTGGGATAGCCTCCTAAAACTTTAGGCTAATTTCTTCTTCCTCAAAAGAGGCTAGAAGTGTGAGATCCTGGTAGTTCATTTTGCCCATTTTAAGATTTGCAATCAAGTGGTTAAAACAAGAATATAATTGAATTCAACCTCTCCACAATTCTCCTGGAAGAATGATTATTTGGCTTAGAGCAGGGCCAGTTCTGGCAAACTGTAAGGTTGGAAAGGATCTAGAAAACTAATTCACAATAAGGTGTTAATGATTGATAGTGTGTTGTGCCTGCCAAAGGCATTTGCATTTTATTCTAGGAAAATGCCCTAATTCAAGTGAATGCCTTTTTTAAAATCGCCTTTTCTTTATTAGAAGAAAATTTGTATTGTTTTCTTTTGGTTTTATATCACCCTCATATTCAAATAGATTCTGACTCACTCTCTCTTCCCTAGAACCATCCTTTATTATCAAGAAGGGGAAAAATGGAAAAAAAGAGGGGTGGGAGTAAAGTAGTTCAACAAAACTAACCAACACATCAACTGAGTCTTGAAAGTAAATACAAGGGGCAGCTAGGTGGCGCAGTGGATTCAGCCCTGGATTCAGGAGAACCTGAGTTCAAATCTGGCCTCAGACACTTGACACTCACTAACTGTGTGACCCTGGGCAAGTCACTTAACCCTCATTGCACCACCAAAAAAAAAAAAAAAAAGAAGAATGCTTTTCTCCTTTTCACTTCACTTTGTATCAGTTAATATAAGTCTTCCCAAGTCTCTCTGTATTCTTCATAGTCAATTGACCATCCAGGAAGTGAAATCTACTTGGGCATGCATTGTAGTTTTCCACTGTACCACAGATCATACTATGTAGGCCATTTCTTCCCCTGCTTACATGTAAAATCAACCTTCTTCAGAGGTTTTCAACTTTTAGGGTTTAAAATGGAAGCCTTAGAAGCTTAGCTTCTCTGCAAGATGAAAGCCTCAAATACTCCTTTCTTATGTGATCTTTGTAGGTAAAAAGGTCTAATTTGAAACAGAGATGCCACATCATTGAAAAAATGAATTCCTTTCCATGTTCTCCCACATGACCCTAGCTGTCACTGAACAGAAGTGGGCCAGCACCAAGTATCCAGCCTACTTGTCATCAGGCCAGATAAGTCTATCGTGACTGTGGGTGGGAACACAATGATACCAAATGCACTCCGTGTGTGTCACCTCACAAAGGAGTCCAGGCACTTTGCAATAGAACAGATGGATGAAAAGATACATCTTTGTGGCCACGATAAAGGAGGAGGGAGGGAGGAAGTGCCTGGTCTTGATTAACATCTGCTGGAGCCTCCTTGGAAAGAAAACCCAGTCAGGGCTTTGAAAATATAGCCCTTGGTGACTGAAGGCAAATAGGCTTTATGTGTTCACCATGAACACAGGGTAGAAAATAGTAAGAATAAAGATCATTCTAAGTGAAAGGGGCAAGAAGGAAAATGAAAGAACAAGGTGTGAGCAGAGTCAGGGCACTAAGCCTTGCTCTAGTTTGATAAGAAATAGAGAGATGCTCTGAAGGCCCAGAGGAACTGAAGAGAAATATGAGATTAGGCCCCACCTATAGTACATTGAAGCAACGCCCCCACCCCAAAAAAAGAGCATTGAGCTGGCAGCTGAGGGATCTGGGTTCTAATCCAGATTTGGCAAGTAGCCTTGAGACATTGAGCTTCTTGCTTTATTCTTCTATACTTTGGTTTACTTACCTGTTAAAGATATTGTGAGGATGAAACATAGCAAAAGACAGGAAAGTGCTGGCATGGTATGGGAAAAACAGAATTAGCCCCTAAGTTAGAGGCCCTGAGTTTAAATTCCAACTCTGCTACTTACTACCCACGTGTCCTCACTTAACCTAGACGTTGACTTGGAAAAGATAGAACTAAATTACTGCTAAGGTTGCTTCCAACTCTAAATCTAGAGTCCTTTGATCTTGGGCAAGTCACATGCCTACCCTGGGCCTCAGTTTCCTCACATGTAAAATGAGGAGGTAGAGCTAGATGGCCTCTGAGGTCACTTCCAGCTCCTATGAATGTGGCCTACAACTCAAGTGAGCATAAACCTAATTAAAAGTTATTTCCTATCTCACTTTATTAGGGCACCTAGATGATGCAGTGGATAGAGCTAGAGTCAGGAAGACCTGAATTCAATTTCAGCCATACATACTTACTAGCTGTGTGACCCTGGGCAAGTCACTTAACCCTGTTTGCGTCGGTTTCCTCATCTATAAAATAAACTGGAGAAGGAAATGACAAACCACTCCAGTATCTTTGACAAAAAATACCAAAAGGAACCATGAAGAGTCAGACATGACTGAAATGACTAAACAACAATCTGATTTCAATATGTTAATACATATTTATAAAAATGGAAATATATAAATGTGTGGTTTTCTAAATCAATATGCAGCCTGCAAGCATCCTTATATATGGTTTATTGGTCCCTGTTGCCATCTGAATTCGATACTACTGCTATAAGCCACATAGAAGTATTCTTACTAGTCTTCTTCCCTTGTAACTTAGGCCACTTTTCTCTAAGAAGCTACTAGAAAGATCAGAAAATGGAACCATGTACTATCTATCCATTTACTTGATCTTACATTATAAAGAGCCCAACAAGTTAACCATATGGATTAGTTTCTCTACAGTTCTGACCTCCCTTCTGAACACAGGTCTTGCATCTTCAGGTTCCCAAAGGGTAGCACCTCAGCATTGATTTAGATAAATCCAAATTTGTCCTCCATAAACCTGTTCTTCCCATTACGTGACACCATGATCCATCCAGTCTCCCCCAGAATTCATTGAGTTAATTTTTACTCTTCCCTCTCCCTCACCTTTCATATCCAATTAGTTTCAAAGTCCTGTTAAGTTCCCTAACATTTCTTGCATGCATCCTTTCTACACTATTGTCACTGTCGATAACCTGGAACAAATCCTCATTCTCATTTCAATAGCCTCCTAACATAAAATTACCTGGAAGACACCTTAGAGGTCACATCCAACCCTCTCATTTCACAGATGAGGAAACTGAGGTATGGAAAGGAACAGTGACTTGACCAGGATCACACAGCCAGAAAGTCTTCCTGACTCCTAGACCAAAGTTATAATGCCATCCAGCTTACCCTTATACTGCTGCCTGAGTAATCCTTATCACACGTAGATCTGGTCATATAATGCCTTTACTCAACAATTTATAGTGATTCTCTATTGCCGGACAAATAAAGGTCATGCTCCTCTGCCTGAAATCCATCGGCCTTCATAATCTAAAACCACTTTACTTTATTTCATATTCCTATGTGCCTCAGCCAATCTGTAGTCATACTATATAGTTTCTCATTTCTTTGCTCACTCTGTGCCTTATCTCTGGAATGTCTTTTATTCTCCTCTTTGCCTACTGAATTCCAACCCATCTTTTAAATCCCAACACAAATGCTACCACCTTCATAAAAACTTTCTTGATAATAATTGTATAGCTAGCATTTATACAGTGCTTTGAGTTTTACAAGGCACTTTACAAATAGTATTTCTTTTCATTCTCACAACAACCCTAGAAAATAGGTACAATTATTTTCCCCATTTTACAGGTGAGGAAACTGAGACAGAGGGAGGTTAAGTGATTTGACCAGGGCCACACAAGTAATAAGTATCTTAGGCAGGATTTGAAAAGGTCTTCCTGACTCCAAGTCTAGCCCTCTACCTACTACTGTACCACTTAACTTCCTTGATCCCCATGGAATGATTCACTACATTTTCTCCTATCAACCTTGGGCCTCACAGAGTTCATAGTTTTGCACCTGTCTGATGTACTAATCATTTATCATTTCCTTTTAGAGCTTTTTATCCATGTCCCCCTCCTGTATTTTAAATAACATTAGGGCAATCATCTTCTTCTAGAGTGTTATACACAGTTTGAGAACTCAATTTTAGCCCAGATTAATCAGAAGAGCACTACACAATTTTGATGAGGGCAATCCAGTCCAATCTCTTCCTGTTTAATTTTGGTCCTAGTTTACTATCTACTTTCAGTGTCTTCCAAGATGTGGGCTAATGTACTAGCTCCCTAGGTTGTCCATCCTGTTGCATATCAGCAGCAGCAGCATCCTCATCAATATTTAAATAGAAGGCAGCTAAATAGCGCAGTGGATAGAGCACTGGCCCTGGAGTCAGGAGCACCTGAGTTCAAATCCAGCCTCAGACACTTGACACTTACTAGCTGTGTGACCCTGGGCAAGTCACTTAACCCGCATTGCCTCACCAAAAAAAAAAAAAAAATTTAAATAGAGCTCTAAGGTTTGCCATGCATTTTATTCTCATCTGAGCCTTACAACAATCCTATAAGGCAGATAATATAATCCCTCTTTTAAAGATGGGAAAACTGAGGTTCAGAGAGTACTCATAGGCACATAGCTACTGGGTTTCTGAGGTTTCTAATTCCAAATTCAGCTCTCAAGTCATTATACCATGCATGTACAAAAGGAATTCGTCATTTGGTTTTTCTTTCATCAGTAGGTAGGTTAAACACTTTTCAGAGTTTATGGATATCATTTTGGAGACTTAAATTTTCAAGGGTTTGATACAATCATACAAATTATACCAGTAAAATTACCTTAGGAAATGGTGACAATCTATATCAATGTCAATTCTTTTACCTATTTCCCATTTTTTCAGCATAAATATCTTTACTCTCACTCTTTCTAAATGTACCATGTATCCTCATTTTGAATTCTAATGTTTCTATCCTTCAATACTATACCAGGCCATCATCTCTGCTCTGGCTTCACTTTTCTTCCTTCCCAATCTTCACTCTTTCGATGAAGTAGCTCAATTCTACACTATCCTTTTCTTTTAAATACCTCATTTCTTTGTCCTATCACTGATCACATTTTGCTAAAACCCAACTTGGATTACTCCAAGCATGTATTTCCTTTACTCTTACTCACTTGCTCCTCTGGAGGAAATCATAAATCATGCTAGCTGTATCCACCACAAATTTCTGTTAGCTAATCTAAAGTAGACTCTCACTGCAGCAAGATAATCCTACTACTCCCTAATTTATTCTTTATTGTGCACATCACAGCAGCAATTCCAAACCTTTTTTTCCTCTCCTCAAGCCTCTAAAACAGCTTTCTCCTCTCAGTTTGCAGAAGACCTCACTTTATATTTCATCAAAAATTGAGGTTATTCAATGTTTTTGAATTGATGAGAAAGGGAGAAAAGAATTTCCTCTTTTCCCCTTTTTCTTCATCTCACTTTCTCCTGACAACATTGCTCATTATCTCCTCCTTGAATCTATGATGATGAGGTTGCCCTTTTACTTTCCAAGGCCAACCCTTTTCTGTCTCCTCTTGTTCCCAACCCTTCTTGTCTTCTCCAGCAAATTACCCCCACCATCCTCTCTGTTTATATTCTTTTATCTTTATCTTTCTACTCATTCTTTCCCTTCTGCCTACAAATACATCCAAATTTCCCATCCTTGGGAAAAAAAAAACTTCTGTGATCCTATCCTGCCTATATCTCACCTCCTATATCTATCTATCTATATCTCACCTCCTCTTCTCAGATAAAATCATTGAAAAGGTCATCTATACTTTTCCTCTCATTCTATTCTAAACCCTCTGAAATCTGACTTCCAAACCCATCATCCACCTAAAACTCTTTTCAAAGTAACCAATGATCTCTTAATCACTGCCTCTTCCTGGTCCTTATCCTTCTTGACCTATCTATATCTGACACTATGACCACCTTGAAGTTAAATTAAGTCAACAAGCATTTACTAGGCACTTAATGTGTTCCAGGAACTGTACTAAGCACAGGGAATGCAAAATACAAACAGAAAGAAAGTCTCTGCTGTCAAAGAGCTTACATTCTAATGGGAGTAGACAACACAAAAAGGGACACTGAAAAGAAAGCAGATGAAGGAGAGGTGAAGGTGCAGAAAAAGTCCAGGAGTTCAGCCTGAAGAGAAATGAGGAAATGGATGGCCTGGGCATCCTCCACAAAGGGAAAGGCCGGGATGGAACTGACAATAAGAGGATATTAGGGGAAAAAAACAACTCTGTGTCTGGCATATTTCTCAATTTTGATCACTTTTAGCAAGCAGATCATTCAATTCAATTCAACAAGCATTGATTAAAGATCTATTTTTTACAAGTCATTGTGGGGACAGCTAGGTGGTGCAGTGGATAAAGCACCGGCCCTGGAGTCAGGAGGACCTGAGTTCAAATCCGACCTCAGATACTTGACACTGACTAGCTGTGTGACCCTGGGCAAGTCACTTAACCCCAATTGCTTCACAAAAAAAAAAAGTCATTGTGCTAGGAATACAAAGACCAAAATTGAAATGTAGTCCCAGCCCTCAAGGAGACTACATCCTTCCTGAGAATACAAAGAGATAATTTGAGTAAGGAGCAAGCACTTTAAATGAAGGGAATCACCAAAAGCTTCCTTTAGGTGGTAGCATATGAACAGTCTTAAAAGAAAGGAGGGACTCTAAAGTGGAGGTGAGAAGGAAGGGGTGTGACAGGCATATAAAGTATACATAGCATGCATGGAATCAGGCTTCCTGAGACTTTTGTGCATGGGACTACTCTGTGAAAGAGATGATTTCAGATTGGTGGAGAATAAAAAGGCACAGAAATGAGAGGAGAAATATTGAGTTTGAAGCTGAAGAAGCTGGCCATTTGGGCCGGAACACAGTGTAAAGGGAGGCTAGAAAGGTGACTTGGAGCCACATCAAAAAGGGCACTCCGTGACCTTTTTAGTTCATCCAAGAAGCAATGGGGAAGATTCTCAATCAGTGGAATGTGATCCTACTTGTGGTTTAAGATTTTTAAAAAATTTATTTTGAAAGCTTATCTCTCCTAAAACACTTCCCCTGCATTATGCTGACTCATTTCCTTTACTTAAGGGATTCTTCCCAGAAAGTTCCCACTAAAATAAAACTATACTCACACTAACCCTGTTGGGCCAATACTATGGAGTATCATTCTCCCTATTTTGCAGACGAGAAGACTGAGAGTAGGAGAGAATAGGTAGTTTACCTATGACCACATAGTTATTGAGTCTTAGATTCAGTATTAAAACCCCAGTATTTCTGATTCCAGGACCAGAACTCTCTCCACTGTACAAGGATGATCATATTGCATCTGCTGATCTAGCTATAGCTTCCATTTCTAAAGTATTGAAGAGAGAATTCATTCAGGTATCCTTCACAACTAGAGGAAGGAGGATTCTTAGCTGAACAAAATATAAAGGCAAATACAAAAGATAAAATCAATCATTTTGACTACAAAGAATTAAAAGCTGGGGCATAAACAGAGGTAGAGAAAATCTCTGACAAGGATCCGGTAGCCAAGATATCTAGAAAACTAACACAAAAATATATGAACAAAACTCATTCTCCAATGGATAAGTGATCAAAAGAAGATTTGAAAGCCCTTAACAACTTCAGTATTCCCCCTAGGGCTATCCCATTAACTCTCCCTTGAAGGTTGGGTCCCTCCGGGGATAACTAACCAGGTAGACAGTACTCTGTGAACCTGCACTACTAAAACTACAGCTCATAAATTCCCCAGGGATATGTTTACCTTATCACTAGTCTGTCAGAGTACACAATGAGTTCAAAGAAAAGGCATCTTCTCAAATGGTGTAGTAAGAAACAAACAGCACCTTGATAAACCTGAAGAGCACTCTCCTACAGACAACAGTCAAAATCAGTGCAGAAAGTTGACATATAGTGAGTTTACAGTTGTGGGATGGACACATCTAAGATATTTGTAGCCATGACACACAGGTGCAAGAAGGGTCTACTTACACTTCTAGTCCTTTAGGATATCATAACATCCTCAGAGTGTGATGCCTCTGCAGGGCAAGTCTCTCCACTGTGTCTTCTGGGCCTGCTCCTGGGTAGGGCACATGGCCATGATGTTGAGTCATGCTATGCACCATCTCCAGCCAAGTTTGCAGAAATAGTGGTCATGGGTACTGCTATGAACTTTCAGAAACACACAGACCCTAGGAAAAGCAGGAGTCTCAGCTCTAGGGCCTACCATTGCTTGAGCGGGATCATAGTTAACAGATACTAGATTCTTTAATTCTCTTGCCAAGTTAACTTAGCCTGTCCCCATTGCGGTACTCCAAATGTGCTGAGCTACTACCACATATAATAAAAAACAAATTATGGACGATGAGAACCAATCACTAATTGAAGTTCTCCCCATTCAATGACTAAAAAATCACCTTTTGTATTTGATCTAATTTAAAAATCCTGGATACTGTTCCTACTTCTCAAAGGTACAGGAACAACTCAATCAGAAAAGTGAATTTAAAATTCCACCTTAGGTTGAGTGTAGTTCCCCACCATAGTAGTGTATTTTTTCTTTCTGGAAATTCAGCAGGATGCTTCCCTTTTCCCTTTTACAGGGATTAGTGAGTATGTGTCATAATCCCCAAGTCAATAAAAGAAGTCATTGTTGAATTCAGAAACTTCCTCTGGGAGAGCAAGAGAACGCTCTCTGTTCCTAATCTCTTATCACTGTTTCTATTTAAAAACAAACAAAAGAGCCATCAGTGCTGTCATTTCATATCATGAAACTCTGTTTATTTGTTGGGGGTGGGGAAATAAAAGGAAAAAAACAACACTAAAGAGAAATATAGGCCTTGGCCCTAGGGTATAAATAAATCAACATTCCTCACCTAATTTCCACTATAGAATTCTGTTTACTAATGGAAATAAAGATGATTCAACAGGGATTACATAGCTACAAAAATGTCTTCATTTTATGTAGTACAAGAAAGAAAGAACAATCATATGAAAACATGCTTATTTATGGAAAAGAGCACAGGACATTTCTGCTATCAATATAAAGGATTTTACAATGCATGCATCTTTCTATTTCTATCTAAATGTGTGTACATGCATGCTTATGCATGTTATGTACTGAAGTCTTAATCTGCTTCAATCAATTCAGTTTAATTCAGTAACAGTTCTTAAGTGCCTTCTACATGTCAGGCACTGTGCTAAGCGCTTGGGATACAAATAAGAAGAGACAATACCTGACCTCAAGGACCTTATAATCTAATGGGGGAGGGGGGGACAACACACAAAAGGAAATTGAAAACCTGGACAGAGCTGTTACCTGATGTGTGGCTATGTTGTTCTCTGGAGTCAAAGCCAGGCAGAGGTGTTGATGGAAAATGGAGTTGATCTTGGTGTAGAGATGACCCTGAATTCCCAAAAGTTTGTCAATGTCCAACCAAGCTAGAAAAAAGTGTCTTTCCACCATGGTTCAGCTGGTGTAGACTTACCAGTATTCTCAATCTCAACCACTCACAGATATAAACTGATGTGTCCTCTTGCCATGCAGAAACTACTGGGAACTCAAAACTCAAGTGAAACATATCTTAGGGAGTCTTTGTATTCATCATCCAAAATGGGAAAGCATGCATGCAAGAGAACCCAGAATGCTTTCAAACTTTTCAGCTAGATATCCAGTCTTGGGACAGCTGTTTCCATATGCTACCTTAATCCATCACACACTTTAAACCAAAATTTGTCCCAGGGGCAACCTAAATCCTCCAAACATCTATACTTGGAGAACCACATGTACAACAGAATATTCTCTCTCTCTCTCTCTCTCTCTCTCTCTCTCTCTCTCTCTCTCTCTCTCTCTCTCTCTCTCTCTCTCTCTCTCTCTCCAATTCATGTTGCTCCTCTCTGCAATTCACATCAGTAATATTCCTTTCACGCTCTATTCTCCACACATTCTCAACAGCTCTCAACATCCTCTCTCACAAACATCCAGAGACTGGTCTCCTAACTACACATTTTCTACCAATTTATCAGCTTTGGAAGAATATTCTGACTACTCTTTTGCTAGTAACTACAGATAACCATGAGCCCCTTTCCATTCAGGAATATAACCATTCCACATTCAGAGTCCATAAATAGATAAATACTTGAATATTTGTCAAACAGTAGGATATAGTGTCACAATAACTGGGTAAATAATGAAAAATTCACTCAAGTCAATAATTTTGTATCATTTGTCCTTTTGTCCTTTTGCTACCATACCAACTCCACCTTCATCTTTAAAAAAAAAGTGTGAATTCAACCACTTATTTTTCACTGCATTCCATCAAACCAATTTGTTAAGATAAAATATTGCCTCTCTGAGTGAAATGGCAGACAGTGCTTTTACTGAGAATGAAAAGAAAGATTCGTGGGCTAATAGATTTTGATATGCAAGGAACCTTAAAGATAATGTAATACAACTCCTTAATTTTACAAACAAGGAAACAGGCCCAAGGGAAATTATTTTCCCAAAGTCTCATTGCTAATATGTGATTTGGAACAATCATGCATTTATTCAACAAATATTAAACGCATACTAACTTTTGCTATCTCTGGTCCTACTAACCATCTTTGACTGAGTCCCATTTCCTAATTATTACCTTCATTTCCTATTAATGATCCCAGATTTCTTTGTGAACTTTCAAACAGAATCACAGTATCACAGAGCTGCAACAGACCTTAGAGGTTATTCAGTACAACCCATACCTAAACATGAATTTTTCTACAACTAATCCTACACTTTCTTTATCATCTTTTAATCTTTAATAAAAATGTTGAATAATAGAGGGTCAAGGATAATCTGAACTATCTACTAAGAACTTCCTTCAAAGTTGACATGACCTCATTAATGACTACTCATTGGGATTTACTCATTCAACCAGATATGATTCTATGTAAAAGTATGATCATCTGATCCACATGTTTCCACATTATCCAAAAAAGTTTATAATTTTCCTTGTATTATATACATTATTTTATGAATATCACACACTTGTACAAGGAAGATTTTATAGTCAAACTTATTGTAATTAGTCAAGCAGCAATCCAGAGATATATTAACATTAAAAACACCTTACCTTTTCATACTGGGCACCAAATGCTTAGCAATGAGGAAGTGTATTTTGGGGGACTCATCAAGACCGTCTTACTAAGGCAAAGAGGAGTTTTGAACTGTGCCAGTGAAGGAAGTACCCACACTGATGAAATCACAGATCTTTGAAGTATGAAAGCAAATTTGTATAACACTTTTACCACAACTTAGTACTGGGTCCAGAAACCAAATCCAAAACAGCTGCCTCCCAGTGCAATGAACATTTGTCTTCAAAAACCACGGGCTACATCAAGCAGGAGCTTCCAATCTCTCTTGAGTCAGGGTACCTTATTGTTTAATTTCACAACACCCCACTCTCCTTAAAATTTCTTCTTGGAGATTTTCATTGTATCAGAAGATGTAATCTAAAGATCCCTCTAAATAAAGAAATCCATAAATCCTAGACTACCTCCATAATAAAGATTTATGTGAAAAGAAGACTTGTGCCCAACATAGAATAATGCCAACACCGAGCACCTGGTAAATGCTTGTCTCCTTTTTAGAACCTTATAGTTTCCCGTTGTCTCCCACTGATGGAGAGGTGACTCTACCTCCCATGGTGGGAAGACAATAGACTCCCAGCCAAGGCCACCCATCAACTGCAGCTGGAAACCTATAACTACACATACCAATGTCAGTGAAAAGGAGAACTACACACAGCAGCTGAGATCCAACAACCTCCCTCCTTATTGCCCCAAATTTGACCCACGCTGGGATTTTAGTTGCTCCATAAATATTCTAAACCACACATCATGAATACACAAACATGTAGGGTTTCCAGGATTTGTTGTCTTCATTCAACTAAAATTTAAATGAATTTTAAAATACTTTCACAATACCCCTAGAGACAATGGAAGACACCAGGTAACACAGAATCGAAAATCTCTGACTTCATGAAGTATATTACACACTGCAACTAGTAATTGATTATCTAACACTTACCTCTAACCCTTAGAGCTTTTTTTGGTGAGAATAACAATAGTACATTCTTACCATCTCCTGGACACATGCAACCCAGAGCACTATACATGTTTGCCAGATGCCAGACTTTTAAGTAGAATTTTGATACTTTTCCAAAAGGCTTTCCATGTATTCAGAATATACCGGGAATCTGCATATGGTGAGCGGTCCTCTAGGAAAGGCTTCCCTTACTAAAAATATCTCTCTATTAGGACTGGTTTGATGTTTGGACTTGTCACTACTAGAAACAAAAACAGCTTAGGTCCTTATAAACTATTCACACTAGAATTCAAAATAGTTTAGCCAGCCTAATAGCTAATAGTCACATAAGTAGATGACTGGAGAAATGGGAGAATTAGGAAGACATAGATTGTGAGACTGAGGCAGCAAGATAGCACCACAGTGCACAAAGAGACAGACACAGATGAGTCAGGAAGACTCATCTTTCTGAGTTCAAATCTGACCTCAGACATTAGTTATGTGAACCTGGGCAAGTCACTTAACCTTGTCTGCCTCAGTTTCCTCATCTGTAAAATGAGAAGGCACTGGCAAACTGCTCCAGTATCTTTGCCAAGAAAACCCCAAATGAGGTCGTGAAGTAAATTGAACATGACTGGAAAATGACTGAAGAAAGAACTTGATGCATCAATCACAGTGGGGAAACTTTCAACCTCAACAGAGATGATGGCTCCATGGAAGGAAGGCAATAAAAAGAGTACAGGACCAAGAGTTAGAAGATGCAGCTGGCTCTGTGATTCTATGATAGTCCTCTTTTGGGGGGGGAGGGGCAGGGCAATGAGGGTTAAGTGACTTGCCCAGGGTCACACAGCTAGTACGTGTCCAGTGTCTGAGGCCAGATTTGAACTCAGGTCCTCCTGAATCCAGGGCCGGTGCTTTATCCACTGTGCTACTCAAATCTGGCCTCGGACACTGGACACTTACTAGCTGTGTTACCCTGGGCAAGTCACTTAACCCACATTGCCCCTCCCTCCAATTTTTTTTAAATAGGATAGAAACTTCCTTTTACTTGAATTTTTTTCTTTTACCTGACTTTTAAAGATAAATAATTTTGTCAATGAACAAAAGATGACTTTGCTTCCTACCTACATCCTCCCCTATAAGAGGCAGATCAAAAAAGAAAGCCAGAGAAGTATTTGGGGTAGGGGGTGTAGGTGGACTAAATCATAGGATTTAAAGCTAAAAGGGACCTTAGAAATCATGTAGCCCAACCACCTTTACAAATAAACTGAGGACAGGAAATGAACTTTGCAAAATCACAAGGATAGTGTACAACTAAGTGGAAGAGTAAATAGAGATTTGAACTTGGAATCAGGAAGACAATATGTTAAAGCTCTGCTTCAGACATTTATTGGCTATGTGATTCTGGGAAAGTCACTTAACTTTGCTCAGCCTTAGCTTTCCTCCTTCTTCAACTGTAAAATGGGGATAATGACATCACCTACCTCACAAGGTTGTTGAGAGGATCAAAATGAGACAATATATGAAGAGCACTTTGCAAATCTCAAAGAACTATCTTAATGTTAGCTATGAGAGTTAAGTAATAGGATCCAGGTTCTGGTCCTTGTCTCTAAGTCCATTAAAAAGAGAAATGGTAGCTTAAGAGGATGGGGATAATTACAAAGCATCTCTGGAACTTTCCTCAAACTTTGGACCTTTGGAACATTTTAAGATGATTATCATAAAAGATGCAGAGTGAAATAAACAAAAGCTGGATAATTTATTAAACAACAACATGGGGAGGGGGGTAGGGATTACTTTGAAAGCCTTAAAAAAAAATCTCAACAATACATTGACCTACCATGATTCCAGAGGACCGGTGATGATTCTTGCCACCTGCCTCTGTCAGGAGGCAGCCATGTGAAATGACTAGCTTTGAAATTATAGAGAGACCTAGAGAAATAAAGCCAAACCACGAGGGAATGGACTTAGGTACCCATCATCCCTATTGTTCTTCTGCTGCTGGAGTTATATAGAATCTGCTTCTAATGGGCCTACAGAATATGAGCTTGCCTACCAATACTTTTATTCAGTAAGAAAAAGTAATTCTTTGATACACTTGAGCAATAGGCCATGACCATTAAATGAAAAAGAATAATCGCAGGATAGCGACTTATCCTATATTATTTCTATCTGAACTATGCTGAAAAAGATGAGTGTGAAATTATTATTTTTAAATATGTTTAAATTTTATATTAATTAAAATTTATAAATAAATGAATTAATTTGATGACAACGATGATGATGATAACAATAGATACCACATGATATGGTGGAAAGAACACTGGTTGAATGAAGCAACTAGATGGCACAGTAGATAGACTATGGTGCCTAGCATCAGGAAGACCTGAGTTTAAATTCAGACACACATTTACACTAGTTGTGTGACCTTGGGCAACTCTTTTAACCTCATTGCCTCAGTTGCCTCATCTGTAAGGTGGTAGCACCTAACTCCCAGGGTTGTTGTGAGGATCAAATGAGATAATAATTTGTAACATGCTTAGCACAATTCCTGGCAGGTAGTAGGAGCTATACCCACATTTTTGGTGTTTTTGTTTAGTCATTTCAGTCATGTCCAACTTCATGACCCCATTTGGGGTTTTCTTGGCAAAGACACTAGAGTGGTTTGCCATTTCCTTCTCTAGCTCATTTTACAGATGAGGAAACAGAGGCAAACAGGGTGAAGTGACTTGCCCAGGATCACACTACTTGTAAGTGCCTGAGGCTGGATTTGAACACAAGAAGATGAGATTTCTTAACTCCTGGCCTGGTGCTCTAAGCATTATGGTACCACCTAGCTGCCCCATATATATATTTTAGCTATTATTATGACTACTAAAAGACTCAGCCACTTTCTCCTCCTACCTGTATTTTTATCCCTCGAGGCTTGGTTCTCGCATTAAAAAAAAATTATCTACAAGATCCCATTTCTAGTTGCAAAAAATAATATGACACTGCCTTCAAAATGGAGCTTGATTTTGGAGTCAAAGAACCTTAATTTGAATCCCATCCTTGCTGGTCCCTGTGTGACCTGGTGCAAGCCTCAAGGATTGAGTTTCTTCAATCATAAGATAAAGTTGTTGGACTAAATGATATTTGAGGTACCTTCCAGTTTTTCATTTATGATCCAAATATCTTTCTGGGAATTCCAGAATAACTCTGTGAAGACAAGGCAAAAATAAAATTATCTTCCTAAACAGGTGTATAGATACTCATATGTATGTGTATGGGTGTATACACACACACACACATACACACAATGAAATGACATGGGAGAAGGTGTCATTATAGCCACAAGATCAAATGGACTGTTTTAAGGAAATTTGGAAATCTCATAGTGTTTTCTTAGGCAGGGAATAATAATTTAACAACTCAAGTAAGCTAGGGAAAGTTTTCTAGAAGAAGGATATATCCTTTAGGTCTTTTTGTCAGGGGGGGGGGCGCGGCAAATCTCCCACTTAAACTCAGTCAGCCTAATATTAACAATTCTATGCAGTGGTTTGGGTCTAGTTTCCTTTCTTCTTAACGAATTATGAAATGGTAATAACTAACATTCTTATGTTCATTGCTACCTTTTCATCTACTTCATAGAATGAGAGGTCAAGGTATACAGACTGTGTCTATGGGATGCTGATCATGCAAATGAAAACAAAAAAATCCAGATGTTTACATAACGGCAAACATAAGACACTCACAATTTCTGTTTCTATCCAGATGTTTGCCATTGTATAGACATAGTGTCTGGTTTTTTTCAAAAATAAATCTACTTTTTGTTAAACATTACGTGGACAAACTCTTGCTGTTTAATTTTTTTTCTTTTTTTATTCAGATTTACATGTAGGAATGATATGTATTGATGTCCCTCATTCCCCATCCTAGCATCTCCCTACAACTTCAGCTTTCTCCCTTTCATAAGAGGTGAGATTGAAATGAATACCTACTACCATGTTACACTGGAAAGCCAAGAAGGAAAACCATTGCCCATTCTGTTAGTGGGAAAGCTGCATGTGCTTTGGTGTGGCAAAAGGTTAACAAAGATGCTGGTAGCTCTTCCTGCTCCCAAGGGGTCATCTATATACCCACTGTCAAAGTGCTATTCTTGGGGGAAGAAATTGCTCATCACCTTCATCATGGAAATTCAATTTTATATAATTCAACCACTTTGGGCTAAATATTTTCTGTGTACCTAATCCTGAGGTAGGTGCTGTAAAGGACTTAAAAGAAGGATATAACTTAGTTCTTGACCTAAAGCAACCTAAGCTTCCTTCAAAGAACAAATCAAGTGCTGCTTATTATGCAAGCCCTATCCTGATCACCCCCCTGCACCCTTGTGAGTGCCTTCCCCTCCCACAAATTTGCTTTATATTTACTTAGTAACATACATATTATCCCTACCAACACCCTCCCCCAAATACCACTAATTTCTTGTAAGCTCCTAAAAGGCTTGCATTGTTCTTTTTGGAGGTCTGTATGACCAGCCTAGTATGAAGTAATAGAGATGAAGTAAATCCAGGTGCACATAGTAGGTGCTAAATAAATGTTTGTAATGAGGCAGCTAGGTGGCACAGTGGATAAAGCACCAGCCCTGTATTCAGGAGGACCTGAGTTCAAATACGGCCTCAGACACTTGACACCTACTAGTTGTGTGACCCTGGGCAAGTCACTTAACCCTCATTCCCCCACCAACAAAACAAAACAATACCATAAATAAATGCTTGTGAATAAATGGAGACTCAAACTAAATGAATAAAGGAAGGAAAGGTACATTTATTAAATGCCTTCCATCTGCCAGGCACTGTGCTAAGCAATTTTACAAATAATATCTCATTCAATCCTCACAGCAACAATGTTATTATTAACCCCATTTTACAGTTGAGGAAACTGAGGCAAAGAGAGGTTAAGTGACTTAGCCAGGGTCACATAGCTGGTAAGTCTCTGAGTTCAAAACTGAATTCAGGTCTTCCTGACTACTGGCCCAGCACTCTATCTATCAAATCACCTAATGGGCTATAACAATTAAAGGACAGAACAAAAAAATCCACAACTGAGTGTTGGAGTTTGGGATATAGGTCATAAAATACAGTGGAAGATTAGGAATGAATCAGTGTGAATTAGAACAGTCTATTAAAGCTTCTTAGAGGAGGTGTCCCTGGAGCAGAATTTTGAAGAATGGTCTCATCCTAGGGATGCCATGAGAATCTGGGAGGCCCTTGCAGAGAATTCAACAGCATTATTATTGTTTGGCTTTTCTTAGATTACATAGAATTATAAGGGATGTCAAAAGGTGGTGGGAATAGAAATTACTTCATCTGGAATCCCTGATCTTATTACCATGAAATCATTTGTTTATCGTGAAAATATCTGGTTGCTGTTCGGGGCGAGAATTGCTGGAACTGTATTCCCAGACATCACCCACCCCCATCACCATGAGTCTCCTCAAATCATTCAGTGCTGCTGATAGTACAGCCAGTTTTAAATAGCTTCATCTATAGAGTGCGTTCTCTTTTCAGGGAACCTGACAATCATCCTGATTAGTTATTAGATGCACACAGTTTCAGAAGTGGAAGAGATGTAATGAACATATTGAAGTGGCAGTAGATTTGTTGTGTAGAGGGTTGGGCAGCATATCAAATATACTCACTTATTATTAGAAACAATTAACCCAAGAATGAAATGGAAAAGACTTCCCTGAGAAGATCCCTCCCCCTCCCCACAAAGAAGCAATTTAATGGTCTTTCCAATTTGGAATAATACTCTTATTTGCCACTTTTGCCTCATCACCAAGAACAAGCAGAAACAGTAAGTAGCCTTTGGCCTTGTGAAGCTTCATGTTTCTGTCTGCACCGATCTCTTTGCTTTCATATGCTCACACTTCCGATGTGCTTTTCTTGAGATTTTCTAAAGGAAAGAGATGGGGGGAGGGGAGGGAGGGACCAGAATCTGGAAAGAAAGAGGGGATTTTTGTGAGTCAACAATATGGGCTAATGATGTGATTAGAGTCTTCTGAAACTTGGGCTATGCTTACACACAGCCAGTAAATCAGATGTTTGTCAGTCCTTTCTTTTTGAAGTCATCAACAGCCAATCAGCACACATTAATAGGAGAAACCATAGTAAACTGAATCTTCTCCTGATGTGTCCAAAATGATCACAATCTGCCATGTTCTGTGGAGATAGCTTTAATGTAAGTGATATAGGACCAAGCCACATAAAGACAAGTAGAGTTTTCTTTAGACCTTGTGAGAGGAAATAATGGGATGGTAAAAAAAAATTCTGGACTTAGATTCAGGAGAAATCTCAGTTTGAATCTTGCCTCTGATATGGCCATGGGCAAGTCACTGAAGTTCTTTGAGTATCACTTACATCTATAAAACAGGGATGAGAATAGTAGGACCTATATCAAAAGGTTATTGTGAAGTGCTTTGTGAATCTTATAAAGCTATATAAATATCAAATAGTATGCCTTAGACCTAGAGGCTTTTAGAAGTAGTTCCTGGGGCAGCTAGGTGGCACAGTAGATAAAGCCCTGGATTCAGGAGGACCTGAGTTCAAATCTGGCCTCAGACACTTGACACTTACTAGCTGCATGACCCTGGGCAAGTCACTTGACCCTCATTGCCCAGCCTAAAAAAAAAGAAGTTCCATACAAAACTTACTAAAAATAAATTGTGTTGTTTCCATTCATATAATCATTGGTCCCTTCTGTCTTCCTTTGACCCAGAAACTTGGAAGGACACAACTGAAACACCTCAACAACAAAGTGTTTTTACTATTTGATGAGTTTTTTCTATGCTACCTGATTATTAATAAACCACATGGTTTATTCATTAAATTCATTAAAGTTGATTTGCTGAATACTCTAAGTTAGCGGTATCTTAGTGAGGGACTAAATCCTGCCCACAGAGATGGTAACTCAATGAGTTGAAAAGAAAGTGGATGTTTCGGTAGTTTTAGGCATGATATTATATATCCTACTGCTAGAGTCTTCCATTGGAATGGCTTAGTCATTGGATACTTGGGAGACAAGGGAGTGGTGAATGAATCAGGGTGGCAGGGGGGATGTAGATTACTTATAGGTGACTGACGACTATCCAGTGGTCAAACAATACTCCTACTACCCCTGCAGTTGGTTGAACCATTGACAGATCACATGACACCCTGCTACTCTCTAAAAAAAACTTCTTAAACTATGCATCTGTAACTGAATGTGGGGCCACAAAAAATTTGGCAATAGTAAAAGGTGGTGTATACCTATTTAATATACCTATATACCTGGGGTATATAGGCAAAAAGGGGTTGCAAGTGAGAAAAGTTTAAGAAACCCTGGTCTAGAATATCAGAAAACAAAGGAATAAGCTAGGAATAGTCACATTCAATGTTAAGTATATCTTTTAGTACTACAGATAGCAGTCACCACCACCAGCCCCCCTGTCACAAGAGTATATGAAGGCTTGTCAGAAAGAAGAAGGAGTAGGCTTGTTCAGCCCAGAGGGCAAAACTCGATCAATGTAAAGAGGCCATTTTAAGCTAGATGTTAGAATAGAAAAAAAAAATCTTCACAACCAGTTTTCCAGAAGTGGAATGTGCTTCTAGGGAGATACTGGGTTCTCCCTCACTGAAGGTGCTCAAGGGAATGACCACTCAGGGTATGCAGTAGTTTTTGAGTTTTATTTTTTGGCTTGTTATTGATCTGCATGGCTTCTAAGCTTCCCTCCAGTGAAATCTGTCTCTGTGTGGTTCTAAGTCCTTAAACATTACCTAGTCTAACCTCTTTATTTTATCTAGGAGAAAACTGAGGGACAGAGAGGAGAAATGACTTTCCTACAGTCCAACAGGTAATAAGTAGCAAGACAAGAGTACAAATATAAGGGACTCAGACTTCAAATCCAGCTCTCTATCTACTCCATCCATCCTGGTGTTCCCTTTTAACCCAGAGTATTCTCTTTTCCTGTGGGCAGCTAGGTGACACATGGATCAAGTGCTGGGCCTGGGGTTGAAAAGACTCATGTTCCTGAGTTCAAATCTGGCCTCAAATACTTCCCAGCTGTGTGATCCTAGGCAAGTCACTTAATCCTGTTTGCCTCAATTTCCTCATCTGTCAACTGAGCTGGAGAAGGAAATGGCAAACCACTCCAGTATCTTTGCCAAGAAAACCTCAAATGGGGTCACAAACAGCTAGACACAACTGAACAATAGCAAAAATTCCCTTTTCCTGTGTAATTTTACTAGTCTACATAACACATTAAAGCACAATGGTAGAGATTTGTAATCAAATAACAACAGGGCCACTTTGGGAGTCCCTCAGCTTAAAACTGAATTTATAAATGTCTAGGGATTATAATTCTCTTCTCTGCATTCCTCTAATACTTCCTGTTCATGCCATTCATTTGGCCCTTAATCATAAACTACGTTTTTTTTTAATGAGGCAATTGGGGTTAAGTGACTTGCCCAGGGTCACACAGCTAGTATCAAGTGTCTGAGGCTGCATTTGAACTCCAGTCCTCCTGACTCCAGGGCCGGTGCTCTATCCACTGCGTCATCTAGCTGCCCCCATAAATTACTTTTTAAAAATATATTTCTTCTCTCAAATCATGTCATAAAGGGGCAGCTAGGTGGCACAGTAGATAAAGCACTGGCCCTGGATTCAGGAGGACTGGAGTTCAAATGCAGCCTCAGACACTTGATACTAGCTGTGTGACCCTGGGCAAATCACTTAACCCTCATTGCCCTGCAAAAAAAAAAAAAAAAAATCATGTCATAAGATCCTTGAAGGAAGAAATCATGTCCTAACCTTTTAATTTCTCCCTTTCTACCACATACAACAGTAAACTACAGGTCTTTGTATGCAGTTGCCACTCAATAAATGTTTGTTGATTGAGATCTAGACAAGGCATTTGACCCGAGTGGCACTGTACAGGTTATTCATGCCAACAGCTGTGGCAGGAATAGTAAAAGAAAATGAAGAGAATAAGCATTTATAAGATGCCTGCTATGTTCCAGGCACTGTCTTAAATGTTTGTTTGTTTGGGTTTTTTTACAAATATTACCTCATTCGAGGAATAGGAAAGAAAGAAGAGGACAGAATCAAATTCAAATTGGTCTCCCTGGCACTAGGCTTTTCCCTTCTCCAATCCAATCTTGGCTACGAAAGTGATATTGCTAAAGCACAGATCTGACTGTGTCACCCTCCTTGCTCACAAAACCCTTTGTTGCTGAGTCATTTTTCAGTCATATCCAACTCTTCATGATCTCATTTTGTGTTTTCTTGACAAGAATAATGGGATCGTTCTCTATTTCCTTCTCCAGCTCATTTTATGGGTGAGGAAACTGAGTCAAAAGATGGTTAGATGCCTCATCCAGAGTCATGGAGCTATTAAATATCTGAGGTCAGATTTGAACTAAGGAAGATGAGTCTTCCTGACTCCAGGCCTGGGGCTTCTATCTATCTACTTCACCACCTAGCTGCCTCACAAAACTCTAATGACTCCCTACTGCTTTTAGCATCAAATGTAAACTTGTCCATTTGATGAGGTTGAAAACCCTACATAATGTATCTATAGGCTATTTTTCCAGATTTATTACACCTTGCTCCCCTCCATGTAGCCTCAAGTCTGGCCAACTCGGTCTTCCTTGACATTCCTCACAAATTCCATGGCCGGGTAGCTAGGTGGCACAGTGGATAGAGCACTAGCCCTGGAGCCAGGAGGACCTGAATTCAAATCCGACTTCAGACACTTGACAATTACTAGCTGTGTGACCCTGGGCAAGTCACTTAACCCCAATTGCCTCACAAAAAGAAACAAACAAAAGTTTCACAAATTCCATTGGCTATCTCCATGCCTTTGCAGAGACCATTCTCCAGATCTAGCATTCACTCTCTCCTTTACCTCCACAGGAACCCCAGCTTCCATCAAATCTTAGTTCATTTGCCAATTCCTATGAGTTTCTTGCTGATTCCCCCTAGTTGCTATTGTCCTTAACCCACCAAAATTGCTTTCTATTTCATTGTTTATTTGCTTACAGTATACATGTCATGAGGACAGAGACCATTTCATTTTTTGTCTCGTCACCAGTGTCTTACACAGTGTCTCACTTCTGTTTAATTAATGCTTCTTAAATGAATGAATAGAATTTTAAGAATTTGATGTTGTATGCCAACACCTCTGATGTAAAGATTTTACAGGGAGAGGGGAAATAAATGGGGAGGGAGAGGTGGCAGAAATTAGATGGACAATACAGGGGTGGGAGGGAGAGAGTGGGACTAGAAAAATAATTATTGACTAAAATGAGGCTTGAGAGCCTCTCAGAATTAAAGTAATCTTTAATTATGCTATAATTTCCTGGACATTTGAAGTGTATTCCATCTTTTTGTGAGGTAAACAAGAGAATGGGTTCCCAATAGCTATGTAGTAACAAATAGAGTTTCTTGACTTGCCTGCTCTCACTCTGCCCTCCTGACAGTGCCCCCAAATGCCCCCAGCACCACAACCACAGAAACAAGCTGGAAAATGAATTGTAGTGCTTTGACATTGGCAAAGCTCTTTATATACATTGCCTCATTTGATTCTCACAAGAACCCTGAGCTAAGTTCTACTGATATTATTATCCCCATTTTACAGATGAGGAAAATGAGTCTGAAAAAAGGTAAACAATGTGCCCATGATCACAGAGCTGGTAACTGTCAGAAGCAGCATTTGAATACAACTTCTTTATTCCAGGCCCAGCACTCTCCCCAAAACTCTCTGTCACATTGCCTCTCAAGTAATAATTGAGGAGCTCAGTGGCAGGCTAGCAAAGATGTCTTATTGTGGTAGAGATTATAGCAAGACAGTTATTCAGAAAGGACCCCACAGAATCCTACAGGCAACTTTCTGGAGTTTCTGCCTTTTCATCATTGTGTGACATACCCATATGTCACCAGATGCACCAATCCTCTCAAATTTCCCCTTTTAGATCTCCTGTCCTATCAAGGTTCCTAAACGCTACTTTCTTTTTCAGCCATCAACCCCAGCTGACCTACAGACACAGTCAGAGAAACACACACACACACACATACACACACACACACACACACACACACACACACGCACCCCATTGATGGTGATACCAGTTGAGCAGATAGCTTGTTACTATACTTTCCATCCTCTCCAGGCACCTCCTCCACAAACTTCTCACTGAATCTCACCTTCTGCAGGAGGACCTACCTATTCTCCCTAGCTCCTAGCATCTTCCTCTCCAACATTACTCTCTCTGTATCTTGCATGTTTCTGGTTATTTACATCCTTTGCACAGTACCTGCCATATAAATAAGTGCTTAAAAATTCTTGTTGGCTGACTGTTGATCAATTGGACTCACAAACCACAGCAGAAACCATTTCTTAGAGGAACTTCTTTCGTCCTGACTGGTCCCTGCCCTCAAGGAGCATACACTCTTACGAGAAAGACAACATGTAAATAATTAGGTCCATATAAGACATATGTAGATTAAAAGGAAGGGACTATGTATTTTGCCTTTCTTTGTATCCCAGTACTTAATGCTGTACCTGACATATAGTTAAGTGCTTGATAAATGGCTGTTGACAGACTAACAGAACCATGCTCAAACTGCAACTTTCCAAGGGGGAAACCAACTGGCCTGTTTCTCCTTGACAATGAAGTCATCAGAGGCAGAAGGGCTGATGTTGAGCTATTGCATTCCACACAATGACTAGAATGCTTTGGCAGCCACAAGCCACCATATAAAACAGGAGTTTTATGTCTGCATGTTTTAATTCATTTCATAAGTGGAGCCATTGACTTGCTTGGCTAAAGGCAGGGATCTAGAGTTCTTTCTCTGTGTTGTAAGGAATGAATTGTGATTTGGGGTTAGAAAAGATGGGGTCATGGAAACCCCAAATCACAATTCATTCCTTACAGTGTACATACTGTATTGGTGCCATAGATAGATGGATAGATAGATGGATGGATGGATGGATAGATAGACAGGCATAAATTGATAGATATATAGACTTATAGGTACATAGATAGACAAATGCATACATGCATGCATACATACATATCTAAGTTGCTAGAAAGATGATAATAAATAGATGGATAGTAGATAAATAGTAGATAAATTACTAAGTAGCTAGATAGATAGTAGATGGGTGGATGAATACATACATATACATTGATAACTAAATGACTATGCAGCTAGATAGTAGATAGATGAATTAATTAATAAATAAATAAACAGACAGGTAGATAGCCTATTCATCGAACTTATCATGGGATTTCTCACATGTGAGCCCAGAGATTTTCCTTGACTTCTTTTATTAAAATGACAGCTCTAAGGAAATGTGGGGATCTTTAGTGACAGCCATGAATCCATCTGCTTTAGGAAAAATCCTTTTGGCCCCCATGTCAGTTCTCCAAAGGTGGTTTTTGAGGGCAGGAGTTGGGGACACTGTTAAGATTTTGTCAATTCTAATTAGTGAACACTGTGCCTCTCTATTAGACTTAATTCCTTCACAATGGAGCAGATATAGGGGTGTCTTTCTGGCAATGTTTCCTGGGGTGAGCAATGGCCATAGCATTGCACCATCACAGCATTTCAAAGTGAGAAGGAACCTAGACCACCTCACCTTTTTCATTGTAGCAGAATTGGAGCTGGTACTGTGGAAAGAGCAATGACTTTAGTCAGAGAATACAGATTCAAATCTTAGCTGTGACATTTATTCTTTGTGACCTCAAGCAAATCAATCCTGGAATGAGTTTGTAAAATTGGAGGATTGGACCAAAATGTCTCAGAGGTTCATTCCTGGTCTAGATCCATGAATCTGGTATCCTAGAATCCAGATCTCCATACAACTAGCCTTGGCTTCTTTCTACTAAAATGTGATGCCTCTGTGTCTATTTACTTTATGTTATATAAGAATTCAGAAGTAATTCCAGGTGAATTTGTATAAACTAAATCCTATTCAAGAGGACTGGAATTTTATCTGACCATAAACTTCTGATCTCAGCCAGTAAGATAATAGTGTGGGGAAAAGATTATATTGTGTATTTTTCTCCCCCTCACCACTCCATTAACTCCAAAGTTGTGTGCTCATTACCAATAAATGATTTAACACATCTTGCCAGAGGTCAAAAAGTTATGTAATTAAAACTTTTATCTACTTCTACTCCAACACAGAGCTGCAAAATCTTGGCAATGACTAACTTACTCCAAAAATAAGTATACTTAGGCCTTAATAAAGAGGGAAGTAATGTTGGCCAGGATAGAATTTTGCGTCAAGGAAAAAAAACCAGATAGGAACTGAAAAAATAATAAGGTATGCTTGAAATTTCCATTGGTTTCAAACGTAGTTGTTCCACTGGTTTTTAAAGTTTGATAGAACAGACTGTACCCAATTTTGAAGTCAAAAAAGGACAGTGCAGTATCTCTACCTTCTAAACTGATGACAGTCACTGACTGTGATGGGGCTTAACTTCTTATGCAGGCAGTGAGTGACATTTCCAACAGGTGGCAGCCAGGAGCATAGAAAGAACCTGGCATAGTGTCTGGTTTTCAGGATGGCAGACCTTCAGAAAGAAAAACAAAGACAGAACAGAAGAGCTTGTAGGCTATCCATCAAACTGAAAGGAGAGAGAAATTTCTTTCTCCATTATCACAAGATATTTTAGGATGAAAATGGAAAGTATAATAGCTAAATTAAGTGTACACTCAGTGTAAATTAAGCATGTACATGCCTAAATGTGCCAAATATGTATTTAGTAAAATTTGCCTTTAATGTCCTTGTAAAATGAGAGGGTTGGCCTGTATAGTCCCTAAGGGTCCTCCCTGCTCTACATCTATAACCATATGTAATTTGTATTGCTGAAAGTCTCAAATATTTGCACTGGTTTTAGAGTCAGAAGATCTGAATTTAATCTTGGCCAGAGAGAGAAATTTTGGCACCTGGGAAAAATTTACTGGGTAGAGGGGTGAGTCAGAGCTACTCCCAGACCATAGATAAATCAATCAACAAATATTGATAAAGTGCCTACTATTAGTCAGTCAATAAATATTGACTATGTGCCAGGCACTGTGCTAGGCATAGGAGTTACAAATATAAATAACAAAACAATCCCTACTTGCAAGGAGCCCACATTCTAATGGGAGAGACAACAAAAACATATCGATTATATGTAGAATAAATACAATGAGACTAAATTAAAAGTAGTTAAATATAAGGTAGTTTGAGAGGGAGGACACTAGGGAGATGATGAAAAACTTCATGTAAAAAGTGATCATTGAACTGAGTTGTTGTTCATCCTTTTTTCCCCCCCAGGGCAATGAGGGTTAAGTGACTTGCTGAAGGTCACACAGCTAGCAAGTGTCAAGTGTCTGAGGCCGGATTTGAACTCAGGTCCTTCTGAATCCAGGGCCATTCATTCTTGAAGAGGACCAATGGCTTCAAAAGGGTGATATCTTGACTTGTCAGTGAATTGGATTTAAGTGATGCAGGGCTGTGTAAAGTCACTAGCCTCACTCTCTGCTCCAGAGTCATTGGAATCGAGTGGTAAGAAATAGGTCAAGAAACTGGTAATGGCCCCGTGCAGTGGGAGACCTTGACCTTTTTAAGCTAAGGTCTTTCTCAGGTCTCAGTTTGTCTGAAGCAACACCCATTCAGTGATTAACTGCTAGGTAAGAATTGAAGAAAAAAGATGGCCTATTTTGACTTTTCAAAAGAATCTGTCTGAGAGGGGAAGACCCTCAGGGTTTCTGGCCAGAACAGAAACAATTACTATTTACACTCACTCTGAGGCCAAAACCCAAACAATGAGCAATAAGCCTCCTAGGAGGCAAAAGTAAGGATGCAGTGTACTCCATGTATAAAGAACAGCTAGTGTAAAGGCATGGAGAAGGGAGATGATGAGTCAGGTGTGAGAAACCAAGTGAAGGAAAATTTATCTGGATTGAAGAATTCAGGGACTAGAATTCAATGAGACTAGAAAGACAAGTTGAGGCAAGGTTGTGAATATTTTAAAAAATAAACAGAGGAGTTTATATTTTAATCTGGAACAATAGGACGCCACTGGCATTTATTAAGGAGAAGAGTAACATTCAGATATTCTCTTAAGGAAAAACATGTTACAGCAGTCAGGAGGAAGGACTGGAGTAAGTAGAGACTTGAGGCAATAAGGTCAATTCCTATAACCTAGGAAAGAAATGATGAGGGCCTGAACTGAAGTAGTAGTGATGTTAGTAGAGGGGAATCAGATGTAAGAGATGGTATGGAGGTAAAAATGGCAAGATTTGGCAACTGATTGGATATGTGGAGTGAGGGAGAATGAGGGTTCAGGGATAACAACAAGGTAACAAACCTAGGAGACTGAAAAATAATGGTACCTTCAACAAAGGTAAGAAAGTTTGGAAAAGAGCAGCATTTTAGAGGGAAAGATAGGGAGTTCTCTTTTGAATGTATTGAGTTTAAAATATATCTGGGATGTCCAGTTTGAAATTTTCAATATGCAAATGGTGACGCTGGATTTTAGCTCAGGGGAGATATTGGGATGAATAAATACTCAGGTATGTGTAGTACTTATCTACTAAGTCATAAAATAATTGTGATCTGCTTTTAGAAGAAGGAGATTCACACATACTACCAAAATCCCAGATCCTTTAAGTAAGAACAGTGTAGGAACACAAATTTCAAGATGTATTGGTGTCTAAGAAAATTATACAGAGAAGAATCTGGGGTAAAAAGCCAGGCATGGCAACAGAAGGTGAAAGGTCCACCTGACTCTCTTCCTCTGATCCCCAAGTTATGTTCTTGAAATCTCCCCCACTTCCTCCATTGCCTTTTTCTGAACTCATATAGCTAATATGAAACCACACAATTTAGCATTCCCCTGAACTTGTTTTCTAGTAGTTTTCCCATGTGTCTTTTTTCATCTCTCCTATCAGATTATCAACTCTTTGAGGGCAAAAAAACATATCTGCCTCATAATTCATTATCTTTACACCTCACTCTTCCATTATATAGAAGTCAGAGTTCATGTCTATTGAACTTGCAAAATGGAGAATGAGTGCAGTATCATGTGGACTTTCAATAAATAATGTCAATGTGAAGTAAGCAGAAGCATTAAATGGGTGTATGTGTGAGTGTATGTATGTATCATGTCTAGAACAACAACAAAATGAAACCATATGAGTATAGTGATTAAGCTTAGCCCCAAAGAAGAGAAGAGGAGGCTCATCTCCCTTCCTTCCCTACAGAGGTATGGGACTATGCATATGAAATATCATGTATATTGTCAAACCTGGTTAATATGCATCTTATTATTTTACTGAATTGTCTTTTTTCTTCCTTTCTCTTTTATTAATATGAAAGATTGCTCTCTGGGAAGGGGGGAGGATGTATTTGGAAATATAGATGACATAAAAACAAAAGAGAGCAAAAAATAAGTAATAGTTGAGTTGATACTGCTGAGAAGAACCTGATCATAGGAGAGGGCATTGGGGTATGCCACAGTGGATAGAGCACTGAGCCTTAAGTCAGGAAGACCTGAGTTCAAATTCAGCCTCAGACACTTACTAGATCTGTTAACCTGGATAAGTCACTCTATTTGCCTCGGAAACCTGATATGGAAAGTAGGGATTATAATAGTAACTACTTCCCTGGGTTGTTGTGAGGATCAAATGAGATAATAATTATAAAGTACTTATAAATGTTAGCCATTATTATGGGAGATTTAGCTTGGAGCAAACTCATGTTTTCTAAATCCTGATCTGATGTTCTTCCCACTATACTAATACTGTATTCTGAATGTGGCAATTCAATGGTTTTATAGTGGAGGGAATTGTGACCCAGAAAGGGTAACTGATTTAACCATGGTTACACAGTTAGTGAGTGGCAGAGCTGCAATTTTAACATAGGTCATTTGACCCAAAAATCATCATTCTTATCAGTGTATCATGCTGTCTACCATGATCCTATCTTCATGGAGTTTATCATCTATCTATCTGTCATACTTCTTGGGCACATAAAAATGCCCACTTCAAAATTTAAGACACTGGTGTCAGACATATCTGTTCTGCTCCTGAAATACCATGGAAAGATATGATAGGAGATATAGTACATTATAATTAAATCTTAATAATGACGAAGAAGAAAAACCAGAATAATCAATCAATAAGTATTTAAGCCCTTGCTATGTGCCAGGCCTTTAGCTGTGCTTATAGGCAGAGATACAAAGACAAAAGGAAAATAGTTCCTATTTTCAAGGTGCTTACGTTCTGATTGGGGAACCTATATGAACATATAAAATATTTAGAGAATATATATTATTGTTAATTGTAAAAAAAAATGATTGTGGGAAAGGGTCCATAGGCTTCACCATATTACCATATTATCCTGGCCACAAAAAAAAAGACTAAGAACCCATGATTGAATCCAGCCTTTTCCTGAACAGGGATCCCTGCTATGGCATCTGCAATAAGTGGACATTCAGCCTTTGCTTAAAGGGAGTGGGGACTTACTACAGTCTGGTGCTTCCTATTGTACGGAAGTTTTTTTCTTAATATCAAATCTGTCAGGTGAAGCAAGGATGCTCATTATCACATCTATTATTTAATATTTTTCTATAAATGTTAGTTATAGCAATAAGAAAAGAAAAAGAAATAAAAGGAATTAGAATAGGCAATGAGGAAACAAAACCATCACTCTTTGCAGATGATATGATGTTATACCTAGAAAATTCTAGATAATCAACAAAAAAACTACTTGAAATTATTAACAGCTTTAGCAAAGTTGCAGTATACAAAATAAACCCACATAAGTTATCAGAATTTTTATATATTACTACTAAAATCCAGAAGCAACAGATAGATAAATTCCATTTAAAATAATTGTAGACAATATAAAATACTTGGGAGTCTACATGCCAAGACAAACCCAAGAACTAGATGAACACAACTATAAAATACTTTCCACAAAATAAAGTCATATCTAAACAACTGGAAAAATATTGCTTGCTCATGGGTGGACTGAGCCAATATAATAAAAATGACAATTCTACCTAAATTAACCTATTTATTTAGTTTCATACCAATCAAGATATCAAAAAATATTGTATAGAGCTAAAAAACATAATAGCAAAATTCATCTGGGTGAACAAAAGTTCAAAAATATCAAGGGAATCAATAATAAAATGCAAAAGAAGGTGGTCTAACAGCACCAGACCTCAAAATATATTATCAAACTAATTATCAAAACAATCTGGGGGGCAGCTAGGTGGTGCAGTGGATAAAGCACCGGCCCTGGATTCAGGAGTACCTGAGTTCAAATCCAGCCTCAGACACTTAACACTTACTAGCTGTGTGACCCTGGGCAAGTCACTTAACCCCCATTGCCCCGCAAAAACAAAAAACAAACAAAAAACCAAAAAAAACAATCTGGTACTGGCTAAGAAATAGAGTGGTAGATCAGTGGAATAGAATAGGTAAGAATTACACTATAGCAAATGACTATAGTGATGTAGTATATGATAAATCCAAAGATCCAAGGTTTGGGGGAAAAATCTCATTATTTAACAAATACTGCTGGGAAAACTGGAAAACAGTATGGCAGAAACTAGGTATAGACCAACATCTCACACTGTATACAATCAAAATTGGTACATGATTTATACATAAGGGGTGATACCATAAGCAAAGTAAGAAGGCATGGAATAGTTTATCTGTCAGATTTATGAAGAGGGGAAGAATTTAGGACCAAAGAAGATATAGAAAGTAAAACAAAATGCAAAATAGATCATTTTGATTATGTTAAATTAAAAGGCTTTTGCACAAACAAAACCAATGTAATCAAAATTATAAGGAAAGGAGAAAACCGGGAAAGAATTTTGGAACAAGTTTCACTGATTAAGGCCTCATTTCTCAAATATATAGCAAACTGAGTCAAAGTTATAAAAATACAAGTCATTCTCCAATTAATAAATGGTCAAAAAATATGAACAGGCAGTTTTCAGACAAGATGTCAAAGTTATCTATAGTTATATGAAAAAATGTTCTAAATCACTATTGATCAGAGAAATGCAAATTAAAACAACTCTCAGCTACCACCTTATACCTATCAGAGTGGCAAATATCACAAAAAAATGAAAATGTTGAATGTTGGAGAGGATGTGGGGAAACTGGAACACTAATCCATTGCTTGTAGAATTGTGAACTGATCCAACCAATTTGGAGAGCAATTTGGAACTGCACCCAAAGGGATATAAAACTGTGCATACACTTTATTCCAGCAGTACCACTGCTGGATCCCAAAGACATCCCTCAAAACAGAAAAATATCTATTTGTGCAAAAATATTTATAGTAGTTCTTTTTGTAGTGGCTAAGAATTGGAAATCAAAGGAATGTCCATCAATTAGGGAATGGCTAAACAAGCTGTGGTATATGATTGTGATGGAATAATATTGTGCTATAAGAAATGACAAGCAGGGTGATTTCAAAAAGGCCTGGAAAGACTTACATGGACTAATGTATAGTGAAGTGAGCAGAACCAGAAGAACGTTGTACACAGTGACATCAATATTGTTTGATGAAGAATTGTGAATGACTTGATTATTCTCAGTAATACAATGATCCCAGACAATCACAAAGGACTAATGATGAAGGATACTATCCACCTCCAAAGAAAGAATTGATATGATTAAAAAAAGACTGAAGCATGCTAATGTTTGACTTTTCTTATATAAAATGACTAGTAAGGTGATGTTTTACCATGTATAATCTATATCTAATTGCTTACTGCTTCAGGGAGGAAGGAGGGGAGGGAGGAAAGGAAGGATAGAATTTGTAATTCAAAACTGTATATAAAAATGTTTATTAAAATAAATCTTTTTAAAGTAAAAAAAAACATCAAGCCTGTCTCCCTGTCTCTGACATTCACCCATTTCCATCACTGACCCTCAAGTTTTGAGAATTTCCCTTCTCTCAGGAAAATTGAGCTCAGAGGTGACGAAAGCAGGAGCTAGGTTATTACTCAGACTTTCTATTTTTGAATATCTGAAGTCTAAATTTAGATAAATGTATTTTTCTCTGTCTCGGTAGATTACCCTCCCATTACTTTCCCCATCAGCTACCCTTCCAGGTTTATCTTCTTTCATGTATCCTGGCAGCTGGTCCCTTGTTGCTGCTGGAGGTGAATTATGCAGGGTGGTCAGGAGGGGAGGGAATTAAGGGGGAGAAAATCTTTTACAGCATCTGTTGAAATGGTTTTCAACTGCCGGAAACTTCAAATGCATGGAGCACCCAAAGAACTGAACTGGGGACTATTAAAAAAAAAAAAAAGACTGTGACATTTGCCCTTTTCTAGCCCTTGGGGGAAAAGCAATCTATTCTCTTCACATATAATTCCCATTAGTGCTAAGGAGAGCTAGAGAGGCACAGAGAGAATATTCTTTGGTGTTGTCTAGGCCCGGCACTTTTGAACTCATCTCTGGTTCTCATTCTTTATTGTTTGCAGTGTGGCATAGAATGCACCCCCTCTCAAGTCTCTGAGTCCTTCTGGGCTCACATGAGAGAAACTGGCAATTTAGAAAGAAGTAAATCTTCAGAAAATGGGCAAAATCACATATGGAACTAATTTTATTGCAGACGAGGTCGTGCAAGATATATGGCTGTAAAAGAACATAACTAGTCACAGCCCTGAGGAAAATCATTAGCCCCACAAGCGGTCATATTCTCTTTGTGGCCTCCACCATTTTCAAGGAGGGGGCTTTGTACTGAATACAAAAGGAGTCTCCTTTTCTTCTCATTATTCCCTTCTCTGGGTAGCACCCTCTTCCTGTCTTTCACAGGCTGACATGTGAATGTACACACATACACACACAAATACACACACAGGCATACAAACAACCCCCCTCCTTTTCCTCCTCTGTCATCCCTCTCTGTAACTCGTTTCAGTCCAATCCCCAAAGCAGCAGAAATGTCAGTGATTAAACACAACCAAATCTGGCCTGCCTCCAAGCTAGCCTCCATCTGATTGGTTTCGACTCTGCCCCAGTTTGGAGCTCTGTTCATTAGCTCAGCCTGACCCTATAGCACTAACTCCCGCAGTAAAGAAGTTAATCAGAGAAGGGGGTAGAGCTCTTGAAACAAGGCAGTTTTACCCCAAACTCACTGGAGCAATTATGTGTTAATTAGAGCTTTGCCAGGCATCAAGTATGACAAATCCGGACAAATGCAGCAGGTGTGACTCTCCATAGCAACATTTCATCAGCAAATAGCTTCAGAAAAATATAGATTTTTTCCCCCAAAGCTTCAGTCGTTTGAACTTATAACTCTTTTTGTTAATCTTAACAGCGACATAGGGATTCTGGTCAGGTACTCAATAGCTCCATATTTTTGCAAGTGTGGAGTGAGGTTTGAAAGGAAACATTCTCCCTGTCCTATTTTTTTTTTTTTGCACAGCCATCATGCAATTTAGAGAATTAAATAAATTAGAAAGTGCTTATGTGATAAATCACCAAGTTCAATAATTCACTGCCTACTAGAGGCTGGGCTGGTTGCCTATTAACTACAAAGTGAAATTCAAGTCATTGCCTTTAATAGATAGCAGGTGAACTCTGCTTCTACCTGAAGAATCTTCCCTCAGAGAGATCCTGGCCCATAGGCCCAGCTTAAATATGGATAGGTTAGGGGGTATCATTTGCCCAATTCACACAAGGCCCTGGGAAACCTAAATTTCTAGTTCCCTTAGGTGGCTTCAATATGCCTTGAAGGCTTATTTTAAGATATAAATGTTATTTGGAAGAATTGAACACAGTAGAATAGTATGCTGAGCCTAGAATCAAGAAGAACAGGTTTCACATCCTCATATTTATTAGCTGATTGTCAGCTTCATCTGTATGTTAGGGGTTGGACTTGGTTTCCAAAGTTTCTTTACTCTCTAAAACTATGATCTTTTGTTCCATTAAGTCATGATCAACTTATCTGAAATTATTTTATTAGACTAGCTAATAGAGATCAAGGGCCTAAACAGGTCATTTTTGATGGAGAACAGGGAAGAGGAAATGGTCTAGAATATGGTGGGGAGAGGGCATCTAGGGAATGGCAGGCTTAAAGGGTATGCCATAATGAGATAGATACCACAATGGGAAATGGAGGTTCCCTGACCTGGATAAGCTGAAGGTATTATGTAACTTGGTTTTTAGAGCAGAAGAAGAAGGAATGGGGCACAAGTTGAAAAACACCAAAGAAAAACTTGGACTCCTTAAGAATTTTGTCTCAAACCAATCTTTCTAATGCAAATGTTGAGAGGCCCCAAGGTAGAACTGGTCTGAAGTGTTCTCTAGGGGCAAAGTTTGGAAAGCATGTTATTGTGCACCATGGGTTTTGAGCCTTCAAATATGACATGACTTCCACAAACTTACATATATACCATGGAGAGTATGATTTGCTATTGAAAATATGTGCATTTATTAAAATGTCAAAACTGTGTTCCTTCTTCTCTTCCCTGTATTACACCATAGGCAGCTGCTGACCTTACCTGTGCCTAGGACAGAGAACTATCCCTAATTCCAACTCTGCATGGAAATGCTCTCTCTATAATCTATTCAAGGTTGACTCAGAACCTTTCACTAATTGTATTACACCTGTGGAACCCATTTTCTCAAATTACTAGTTCTGTTGATTTAAGCAGATATTTGAGGTAAATGTAAGCTCGTTGAGAGCAGCGTCTTCCTGATGTTTGTCTTTGTTGCACAGCCATCATGCCATTTAGAGAATTCAATAAATTAGAAACTTCTTATATGATTAATCACCATCGTTCCCATCCTTATCCAGAGTCTTGAATATTTGTTGTTGTTCAGTCATTTTTCAGTCATAATCAACGTTTTGTGACCCCATTTGCAGTTTTCTTGGCAGAGTGGTTTGTCATTTCCTTCTCCAACTCATTTTCCAGATGAGGAAACTGAGGCAAACAAGGTTAAGTGGCTTGCCCAAGGTCACACAGCTAGTAAGTATCTGAGGCCAGATTTGAAATCAGAAAGATGACTCAGGACTCTATTTCACTGAAGTTGGGAGGACCTGAGTTCAAATCTCACCTCAGAAACTTACTAGCTATGTGACCCTGGGAGAGTCATTTAACTGTTTGCCTCAGTTTCTTATCTGGAAAATAAGCTGGAGAAGGAAATGGCAAACCACTCTAGTATCTCTTCCAAGAAGACCCCAAATAGGGTCACAAAGAGTTGGACACTGAAAACAATGTCTGAACAATAACAAATAGCCTAAAGATACACAGGGAATAGTTAGAGTCTTTAGTTCTTGGGTTGCCCTATTATTCAGTGAAGAAAATAAAAGTCCATTGGTGGCTTTGTCAGTCCATTTGATTGGGGATTGCACTATTTACATTTAAGTAAATTTACACTACTAAGAATGCAACTTACACTGGTTCAGACAAACACAACCAAGAGTAAAGAAAAATAAATTCATTTAGAAAGCCCAAATGAAATACCTCCTCAATGGGAATCTCCCTTGATCATTCTCATTCAAAGGATATTTCTCCATTCAGAAAACAAAGGGCAGCATTTTGCTTTTCATTGAATTTTATGCCTTATAAAAGATTTCCTGGTGGATCTACTCTACAGGATATGACAAAATTTAATGAAAGGTAACTCACAGGACAGAAGGGTTCAGAGAAAGAATGTGTGCATCCCATGTCTAGGAGACCTAGGGGAAAATGACTAACATATGTTAGTAGAAACCATGACCTTCATCGAGGTTGCTTACAAATGTTGTGACCACCCCAGGTTAGGCCAAGAGACAACTTGATGAGAATTAGTGGTCTCTTCCCAAAAACTTTCCTTAATCAGAAAAGAAGTGCTGTTGGAATGGGAATAACAATGATGGTGATAATAACAACGTCGATAACAGTATCTATAAAGTGCTTTAAATGTTGCAAAAACACTTTACAAATATCTTATTTTTGGTGGTGGGGGGGGGAGCTAGATTGCAGGGCCTGGACTCAGAAAGACTTCAAATCTGACCTCAGACAATTACTAGCTCTGTGACCTTAGGCAAGTCACTCCTGTTTGCCTCAATTTCCTCATCTGTGAACTGAAGAAGGAAATGGCAAACCACTCCAGTACCTTTGTCAAGAAAACCCTAAATCAAGTCACAGAGTCAGACATGAATGAAACAACTGAACAACAACAAAACATTTTTTCTTCACAGAACATGAGCAGATAGGTGCTGTTATTATCCCCACTTTACGGGATAGAAAAGGTTAAATGACTTGCACACATCTGCTAAGTGTCTGAAGCTGGATTTGAGCTTAAGTGTTTCTGACCCAGAGTCCTGTGCACTGTCCACTGTGATAACTAGCCACCTGTAGGAGCAGACCCCCGCTTTTTTTAAAGTTAAGAGCAGAGGCCAAAAAAGAATGTCAAATGCATTTTTATGCCAATGATGTTTACTTCTGAAATAGAATCATAGCATATGATACAATTAGACCTAGGAAGGATCTGGGTGGTCATCTATTCCAGCCCTCTCATTTTAGATCTGGGTCCAGAGAGTTTAAGTCATTTGCCCATTGTTAAGGGTTAAAATTCTAGCTAAACTGTCTAAAATATCTAATGAGTGGTCGCCAATAAATTATAAGCTTTAGCAAGAGTTAGACTTTTAAGCATTTATTAAGGAGAATAAGAATTTGGTAAAGAGAGAGAAAAAGGCCTAGATTCCTATCTATTAAAGGGAGAGCACATTTCTAGCTCCCTTCTCCGCCAGAGTCCAGAGGAAAGAGCCCCAGACTCCGCGCCAGTCTCTTCCTTCCTCCTCCCACTAGTTCGCGTCACTTCCTGATACCAAAGACAAGACTCCTGGTCTTGCCCTCAAAGACCTTCGCTTCATGGGCAGAACTCTTCTACAGTTAGTATCCAGCAGGTGGCGTTATTCCAATCGTTACAGTGCCCCCTGTTGTTCCTCAAGAAACAAAATGTTTCCTTGACGGAACAGTAAAAAGAATATAATAACTATTGATAACTAATAATATGTGAACAACAATATAGAAAAGGAAGAGAGGAAAGTTTTGTCCAGAGGGGCGATTTTTTTTTTGTCCTCATGAACTGACGCTTTGACATTAGTCTTGCAAAGGGAGGGCCTCTGCAGAGAATACATATTACAGATGGTGTATATTATAACAGAAAGAGAAAAAAAAAACAAAAACAAAAACAACAAATCAAAACTGTTCATTTAAAGTCTCTGAAAGTCTTTTCTTAGATGTCCTCTAGGTGTAGTCGTGGAATGGAAGTCTTTTCAGGGGTTGATGTGTGGATACTGGTAATCAGCCAGGAAATTTCCTACAAAATTGAGCTTAACACAACTTTAAAATAGCTTTGTCAATAATAAAATCAAACAATGAAAGTTCTCAAAAACATGTCTAAGGGAATACAGAATCTTAGTTGTTACACATGAAACATATAATAAAACAAAAATTGAAACATTCTTTAAAATTATAATATTACTATAGTCCCCCCTTATGGAGGGTAATTGAGAAGACAATTGCTGCAATATTAATTATTAAAAATAATTTTTTATCTTTGTTTCATCACTTTTTGCATCATCTGCCTAATTATCCTCATGCCATTATGAGAAATTAAAAAATCTAATATAATTGGTAACAGATGTCAAGGCCAAATTCAACACTGTATTTATCATGACACCTGAGATAATTATGGGGGTTACCATAAAAGAACAGAGAAATGATGGGATATGAGCATTCCCACACTTGAGCAGTATGTACTGCCCATACAGTATGCCAGGCTTAAAAGAGGTGGATGGAATATATGTCCATGCCACCGAACATATTGGAAGAAACTGAGTCAGACTTAATCAGATGCATGGGATTGAGATGTCCATGGCATCAGGCATATAGGAGGGAGCATAGAAGCCAGGTGTAGAAGTGAGATGGGTGGGATCAATACTTCCAGCCATCTGTACAATATTGTGGGGAAAAATAAAATATTAAACCAAGAGAATCCAACCTCAACATTTGTCAAAAGCCGTTCCCTTGGCCATACCTTGACTTCATGCATGTCTCCCCTCATGTGACAGTTCAGTGTCTGCTCTTGCGTGTATTCCTCTTGTGATTGGATGGCATCTTGGCCAACTGGCATCTGATAACTCAGAATAAAGGCAATTAATGTCTTAAATGATAAGTTCCCATAATCCAAGTCTCATATGTATTTAAAAATTGAGGATAATAAATGATTGCAAAAAATGTGAATACATCTTGACTCAGAACACAATATATAATTATGCAACAATTTCAAATAATACCCCTTTTTAAAAAACTTAGTATACAATTACTTTTGTGAAAAATCTGAATATATTTAAATACAAGTTAAAGCATAACAGAATCTCAAAGAACTTTTTTTTTTTGAAAAAAGAAAACTTTTACAAATGTTCCCCTCTTTTTTTTTTTTTTTTGGAATATGCTTATCAAAAATAATACTTCTAGAATCAATTTACACTTGCCATGGCAAACAATTTGCTAGGGAAATGCTTTAAAGAGTTTGATCAAATAATCAGTTGAGAAAAAATAAAAAAAACAAACAACTCAGAATATGGGAGCACAATACTCCTAGAATTAACATTGTATTATGAAATCAAAACCATGTTTCAAAATTAGATAGATGAATGAATAGAAGAAGATACATGTGGAACAATAAAAGACAATGAAATTCAAACTAGGGAAATCTAAATGAATATGAACTTAATATCAATAAGAGTATTATAAAATATAAACTGGACCACATGACTATAAAAAGCTTTTACAAATATTCTCTTTGTTTTAGAAACTAAGTATAAAACACAATCTCAAATGCATGAAAACCTCTACGAAAATAAACCTATACCATTAATTTCAAAATGTACATATAATAGCATAGAAATCCTATGTAACCTCTGAACTGATACTATTACTCTGAGTGAATTCAGAACACTTTTGATTCCGATATCTAAAATCCCCAATACTCATATCAATACCTTGCTGCTTACTTCTACATTTCTGTAAAATATATACCCTTCCATGGCAAAAGAAGCAGAGTCTTGAACTATGTTGATGATTGTCATTCTTATACAGCTTAAATTTTTCTTCTTTAACCCCCCTATATTGTCTGTCAGTCTTTTCACCATACAAATGCTTTATAAGATTACTAATGAAAGACAAAAGCAGGTTAGCAAAATTATCAACAAAACGAGCATATCTGGAATTTAAAGGGTTTTCTAAGGTTGTCTCAGAAGCACAGCCAGGCTGGGGAAGGGCTGAGCCTGAAGCTGCAAATGTAGTTAGAGAAAGTTGAGCATGCGCATCAGATCTCTGGACTTCCCAGGCAGGGGAAGCTATGGGCTTGGCCATAGGAGGAGTAGAGGGTGGGGTCTGGAGAGGAGGGGAGGGACCAGCACAATTTGAATCAGACTTGATTTTGAACTCAGGCCTGGATTCCTCTTCCCCCACTTTGCCTCCAGGTGCTAGGGGATTAAAAGCTTCTAGAGGGTGGGTCATTGCCTCCAGGCATGCAAAATTAAAGCAACAATTACTGTTAGAACTGGGAAAAGCTGCGGGAATCTCTTCAGGTTTCTCTGAAAAAGCATGGTTGGGAGAGGGAGAGATATTTCCTTGTGTGAGTAAGTTGCTGGCTCTTTTAACAAAAATAAAAAGAAAAATAGAAAATCCACAAAAACAAAGCATTAACATGATCTTATCTCCCATTTGTCTGGTTAAACAGACTAAAATCAAAAATAGGATAATTAGGGAGTTTAAAAGGTCCATTTGAAAAAATTTAAAGGAAAACACAGCCAGTAAACCAGTACTTAGCAGTTAAAGGGAGAGGGAGGGGAAATTTCTTACCCAACCAGAAGATCAGAAGAAGACTGAGGGTTAGCTTTCCTCTTCGTGGTCAGCCATCTGTTAAGGGTTAAAATTCTAGCTAAACTGTCTAAAATATCTAATGAGTGGTCGCCAATAAATTATAAGCTTTAGCAAGAGTTAGACTTTTAAGCATTTATTAAGGAGAATAAGAATTTGGTAAAGAGAGAGAAAAAGGCCTAGATTCCTATCTATTAAAGGGAGAGCACATTTCTAGCTCCCTTCTCCGCCAGAGTCCAGAGGAAAGAGCCCCAGACTCCGCGCCAGTCTCTTCCTTCCTCCTCCCACTAGTTCGCGTCACTTCCTGATACCAAAGACAAGACTCCTGGTCTTGCCCTCAAAGACCTTCGCTTCATGGGCAGAACTCTTCTACAGTTAGTATCCAGCAGGTGGCGTTATTCCAATCGTTACACCATAGTCACACAGATAGTAAATGGCGCAAAAGGGACAGTATATAGAATAAAGGAATAAGTATCTATTTTTTCAGGTTAAATATTTTTTTATTTATATTTTTCTGTTCCAATCTCTATCTCCCCTTCCCTTCCTCCCCTCCTCCCTTCCCAAGGGGGCAAACAATCCAATATGGGTTATACATATATGATCATGCAAAACATTGTCATATTTGTCACTCAATGAAAGAATATGAAAAATGGTATGTTTCACTCTATTCCATCAATATCAGTTCTTTTTTTAGAGGTGGATAGTATGTTTCATCAATATTCTTTTGGGATTGTCTTGGATCATTGTTTTGTTGAGAATAGTCAAATAATTCATAGTTCTTCATCGAACAATATTGCTGTCTCTGTGTACAATGCTCTTTTGGTTCTACTCATTTCCCAATACATCATTTCATACATGTCTTTCCAAGCTTTTTTGAAGTCATCCTGTTCATCATTTCTTACTGTACAGTATTTTTGAGCAGAGTAATTTGGTCCCTTAATCAAACACCTTAGGCCCTTTACCCAGGGAATCTTTCCTTCATCTTGTTCATCTTTCCTCATTGTCTTCATTCTTAGTTTTAGATTATCTTTCCTTTGGGGATTTAATTAAATTCTATGCTGAATCAGAAGATTCCAGGGCTGCTATATGAAAATAAAATAGGAACCTCCTCCTAGAAAAGATTTGAGATTCTCTAGGAAACAACCCCCGCCCATCTTCTTGGCCCCAAAGCAAATCCTTTACAGCTTTTCACTGATGCCTAAAGGGCCACCATTATAGTCATTCCTTTGGGTCCTTAAGACTTTTTTGGTCTTCCCAAATCCCCTTCATAAATGCAAATATCTCTTGAAGTGTAATGCCTTAATAACTTAACATTTTAAAGTATTAGGTTATCGGATGCTTTCCAATCCTGCAACTAGATTATAATGAGGCCCTTTGAGACGAGTACATGATAGGTACCTTGGGGGAAAAGGAATGCCAGAACTAGGAAGGGAATAGAAAAGAGTGGTGGAAGGGCACCAGGGACCAGCCCTGATTGGAACAATTGAACCCTCAATGATGATTTGGAGTTGCTGATGGGAGAATTATATCAATTTCCTAAGGAAGACTACAATAACCTAGCTTTAAGCATGTATGTATATATACCTGCATACATACAAGCATGCATATATATATGTATATGTGTGTGTGTGTGTGTGTGTGTGTGTGTGTATGCTTCAGCTGAACCTGAATTTAAAGAAGGGAGTCTCAGATAATGGTCCCTTTATCATTTCATCCCTTTTGCTCCCCATCCAGAAGGAGATGATGGTTTGATAAGTAAAATAGAATTCATATTTTAAATGTTGAGGTCTGTTTTGTGCATCCAAATTCAGATTTCAGCACATGGTATTTTGGATACATGCTGTCATCTTTAGCTAGTAGTTTACTGGCCCAGACAGTTTCCATACAGTGTTTTGTGGTATTAGCTCACTAATAGGGTTTCCACTATTTGTGAAATGTAGAAGACAATAAAATAAAAGCTTCCTAGTCGTCTGGGGTTTTCTTTCTAACATGTCAGACAATGTCATTTTAGAATACCTAACTATAAGGTAACATCAACACCATGCCCTCGAATCCTCAGATCTGTTGTTGTTGGTAAATGTCAACCACTTTAAAACTCATAAAATTCCATCTCTAAACTTCATTTTCTATAACTGTGAGTGATTTGTCCCCTGGAGAGGGGCAGGCAAATTATAGCAAAGTTGGCACAGGAACTAGGATTGATGTTGAGTGATTACTCAGACAGTGGGGATCGGAGTTGGCCAAGCCCAGCAGGCTTTGACATTGGTTAAGGGCTCCCAGGGGAGCCAGAACTCTTGTGGCAAGTAGAGGGGGTTGGGGGGGAGGGGAATGGAGAGCCTCTAGGACGGAACTGCCAAACTCCACCTCAGTCCCTAGTCTTCATCTAGCACCCATCCTCTATCCTGTCCTGGTCCCCTGTCTACCAGCCCCCTTCTTTCCCCTAGAAGTGAAAGCAGAAGGCTAAAAACAGAGATGAAACCAGAGATGGTTTACCCCTACAGGCAAAGTAAGCAGCTGTCTCTATGGTGAAATGTGAGAAAGAAGAAAAGCCCTCTACCCTTGACACCACCCCACCCCCATCCCCTGCTGTCAAAAATATCTCTCCTATTGGCTCAGCTAGGGTGCCTAAAATTTCTAAAAATTTCTTTCTTAAAAGCCTTAAGTGTGATTTAACCAGATGAAGGCATTATAGCTCCTGGAAGGGGGTAACACCAAAGGTCATGCCGAAATGTTGTTTTAATGGGGCCTTGGAAATAGTTAGGGAACACACACTAATCATGGCTGACATTTAGAGTCCTGTACAAACATTATCAGGAGGCAGCTGAAATTCAGTGTAGAACATGGAGCCTGGAGTGTGGAAGCCCTCAATTAGAAAGGATCTGAATGTCACACACTTATCATGTGAGGCTGGACAAGCTTCTTCACATCCCTCAGGCTCAGTTTCCTCATCTATAAAATGGGGATATTAACACCATCTACCTCCCAGGGCTGTCATGGGGATCAAATGGTGTAACAGGTTTTTATAATGGATTTTATAATAGGATAAGGACCTGTGATTTCATTCAAACAGGGAGCTCTCAGAACCCCCTCTACTAAAGCAGGTCTACACTTTCCCTGCATCTTAAAGAGAATTGTTCTCAGAACACTAGGAAGTGTTGACTTGCCCAAGGTCATACAGCCCCAAGATATGTCAAAGACACTGAAGTCTTTCTGGCTTCGAGGCCAGTTTTCTGTCCAAATGTACATTTCATTTCTCCACATTGGCAAAGTGCTTTGCAAATCTTTAGTGATTAGTATTATTATCTCATTTAAGCTTCATAATTCTAGAAGATTCTTATTGCCCCTGTCTACAGAAACTGGAGCTTGAAAGAGCTTAAGCTGACTTGCCCATGGTAACACAGCTAGTGAGCGTCAGGGGCATGACTTGAACCCAGGTCTTCCTGATTCCAAATCCAACACTCTGCCTACTATATCAGGATGTCAAAGACCTATGATGCCTTTCATAAAAATATCTGTAATGACAGTAGGAATGAAGACACTTCCCACTGAGGCCTCATTATCTTTAAATTGTACAATGTTTCCAAATGATCCAATATTAGTTGATTAGTTGTATTACCACCAATTTTCCTATAGCCAGTAGGGGAAGTGAGGGGAGGAAAGAGGAAGTGTGGGACATGGATCTCTAGTCCTAAATACAGCAGCAAGTAAAGGCAGCCAGTGGGCTGGGCTATGTGGAAAAAGTAATAGATTTCTTATCACAGCTGTCATTCACCAGATCTAAATACACAAACCTTCCTACCCTTGACTTCCATTTACTGATTTTCTTTTCTTTACTAACAATTTTGCACTTCTTCATTTTTGCGGTTTAAATTCCCACTAGAACTGAATGGTGTCCCTTATTAGGGCATTTGAAAATTTCTTTAGTTGTTGTACAGACCCAGCAGACTATGATTATGCAGTTGCCATAATATTCACATGATAGCATTTGTAATCACAGGAATATTTTCCACATCTCTAGTACTGTGTAGATAAGAGACCCCTAGGAGTATGGGGTTAGGAGTTCTAATGATGGATAGAAAGTACAGGCATACCTTGGAGATATTGCAAATAAAGTTCCAGGTCACTGCAATAAACCAAATATTGCAATAAAGTGAATCACATGAACTTTTTGGGTTCTTAGTACATATGAAAGGTATGTTTACATGATAGTGTAGTCTATTAAGTGTACCATAGTATTATCAAAAAACATACTTTGTTGCTTAAAAAAAAACCTCTAGCATCATCCTGCTGAGCCTTCAGAAAGTCATAATTTTTTGCAAGTAGAGGGTCTTGTCTCAAGATTAATGGCTGGGCAGCTAGGTGGCACAGTGGATAAAGCACTGGCCCTGGATTCAGGAGGACCTGAGTTCAAATCTGGTCTCAGACACTTGACACTAACTAGCTGTCCCTAGTGTGACCCTGGGCAAGTCACTTAACCCTCATTGCCTCGGAAAAAAAAAGATTTATGCCTGCTAAATGATCAGGGTGGTGGTTGCTGAAGGCTAGGGTGGATGTAGCAATTTCTTAAAATAAGACAAGGAATTTTGCCTTATCAATTGACTTTTCCTTTCACTTGAACACCTAGATGTCATTGTAGGGTTTCAATATAATTTCATTATTGTTGTACCTCAGCGAATAGGGAGGCCAAGGAAGAGAGAGATAAAGAAAAAGCTGGTTAGGTAGAGCAGTTGGAACACCAACAACATTTATCAAGTTCACCATCTTATATGGGCAAAATTCATGGCACCCCCAAAATTATAATAGTAACATCAAAGATTAGTGATGACGGATTACCATAACAGATAAAGCAATAATGAAAAAGTTTGAAATATTGTGAGAATTACCAAAATGTGGCACAGAGACACAATATGAGCACGTGCTGCTGGGAAAATGGTGCCAATAGACTTGCTTGGTATAGGGTTGTCACCAACCTTCAATTTGAAAAAAAAAAATTGTATCATCTGTGAAGCACAGTAAAATAAGGTATGCCTGTACCTGAAAGGAAAGTTTCAGTATCCAAAGTCTAATTTCACTAACTTCACAATTTACCTGTGACAATACTGAATGACTTTTTGAGTAGGTAGGGGTAGAGAGTTGGACTAGATAACCGGGAATGCTGCTTCCAATCTTCTTTAATAGATCTTTGATTTATGGCTGTGGACACTCTGTTCAGAGGATAGATCACATCCCATGCATATTTTCTTATCTTACATTACTGTTGTCTACTTCCTTCTGTAAATCTTCCACTATGGACATCAGCAATAAGAAGAAAGTCTCGGGGCAGCTAGATGGCGCAGTGGATAGAGCACCGGCCCTGGATTCAGGAGTACCTGAGTTCAAATCCAGCCTCAGACACTTAACACTTACTAGCTGTGTGACCCTGGGCAAGTCACTTAACCCTCATTGCCTCACTTAAAAAAAAGAAGAAGAAGAAGAAAGAAAGTCCCCCTAGTCATAGCAGCACTTTTTGTGATGACAAAAAGCTGCAAATAAAGAAGATGACCATTTGTTGGGGAATGGCTAAAGAAATTGTGGCACATAAATGTAATGACCCATTACTATGCTATTAAAAATATGAATATGATCAAGAGAGAAACTTGGAAAGACTTATATGAACTGATGCAGAGTGAAGTAAGCAGAATCAAGACTACAACAATGACTACAACAACATAAATTGTGGAGATACAAGACATGCAGAACAGAATATCTATATAAGAGCCATACATGCTGCACTTAAAGTACATATAATATGAGTGAACCATGCACAACTTCACACAGCATTTAAACCAATCAGTATTTTCTTCATGAGTACTATAACCAATGAATAACACTAGTTAGGACAAAGAAGGCTCTTTGCCAAGTATGCCTATATAAATTACATGTATAAATACCAGAGGGGAACAGGAGGGAATTCACAGGAATTCACAATGTTCTCCCTCCATCATGGACAAACTAACCCCCTCCCCGCTGTAAGTCTCCTTTAAATAAATTCTATCTTTTTCATCCTGGAGCTGCCAGCATTTCTTCAGTATCAAATTTCCTTTGATACACAGTGGCCAGTATACCCCTGAGCCTGCAATGGTATCAAACATAAATGGAAAGAGCAACCACCACAAAATTATTGAAAGTTGCAGAATTACAAAGACATAGAAGAAGAAACCCCCACATTTCTTCCCTCTTTTGCAGAGAAAAAAGGTCCTTAGGTGTAGAACATTGTGTTTATTTTCAAATGTTTTCAGTTTAAATCCATTTTGCTGATTTTTTTCTCTTCATTGTCTTTTTAAAATGTTCTTATATGGAATGTCTCAGGGTGGGGGAGGTATGCTTCAATAAATTTGGGGGATATGAAAACAAAAACATCAAAAAAGATTTTTTTAAATCTTCCATTGGGTACCAGAAGCATGTTTTGAGTTTTGTGACATTATGAAAGTATCAATGGAGCTCACACACAATGTGCTCTGTGAATCTCTTCTTCTCCACTCTTGCAACATGATTGGTCCATCTCATTTTTCACTCATATATCCTTCCACCATATCTCCAATATCATTGCTTGTTGGGAATATGTTGCAACCTACTCTACTGGAGGAGACACAATTTTTTGAGCTTTAAAGGATCAGTTTTCCAAATATTTGAGGTAATCCAAAAAAAGTATGGTCCTTGTTACTAGAGAAAAATGCCACACCAATAACTATCAACCCATAAACTTTTCCTGTGGGACAGCTAGATGGCACAGTGGATAGATCACCAGGCCTGTAGTCAGGAAGACTCATCTTCCTGCATTCAAATCTGGCTTCAGACACTTACTAGCTGTGTGACCCTAGGCAAGTCACTTAACCCTGTTTGCCTCAGTTTCCTCATCTGTAAAATGATCTGTAGAAGAAAATAGCAAACCAATTAAGTATCTTTGCCAAGAAAACCCCAAATGTGGTCATAAAGACTCAGATATGACTGAAAATGACCAAATACCATACTTTGCCTGCTAATCAAATTTTTACAGAACAAAACGTTGTGATAATTGTCTGCATGTGAATTTAGGACATCTTTGATGAAAGTATGAGAAGGAAATAAGTAGGTCTTTGCAAATTATATTCTATAGCAGACCCCATCCTTAGAGGCACAAGGTTTCTAGGAAGGTACAGAGAATACAATATCCCTTTTACTTTTGTTCCATATGAAAAGTGTTTGATTTGGTAGAATGTCAAATTAGAAGTTCTCTTTCAACACAGTTTCAAACTCATTTTGTATTTTATTTTGCTTCACAAATTGTTATAGCCAAAGTCATCACCTGATGGCCATCCCATTAGAAATTAGCCTGCACTTAGCTAGGCTAATCCTTGGAAAGGAGATAGTCTGTTGCTAGAACCATGTCCAGTATGTTGGAAATTGCCTGAATTCACTCTCCACTGACTTAACCTTCAGGAACCCAGAGTCCCCTCCACACCATAATGAGCCATCAAAGCAGGGATTTTAAACCTTTTTTGTGTCATGGAACCTATTAACAGTCTAGCTGAAGCCTATCCCTTCTCAGAATAATGGTTTTGAATGAAGATTAAAATACATAAGATTAAAAAGGAAACCAAGTATATTAAAATATAGTTATCAAAGTGTTTTTAATTTTAAATTTGAATAAAATTAGTAAATAAGGGTAAAATAAATAAAATTAATGACAAATCCTTATATGAATTATATAGGTATAAATTATATATAATGTATTTAATGTATCATATCATTTATATATACAATTTACATGTGATAAATTATGTATGATTACATAAAATATGGAATCATAAATTATATGAATAACAAACTAATAAAATAAAAATATTTAATAAAAAAACACATATCCTAGATTAAACACCCCTGCACGAGAGTCAAATTTGGGGGTTGACCCCTTGAACCATTGATGTTATTTCCATCAGCAAACACCCCATCATGGGTATGTGTCAATGTGATGTATGTGTGTGTGTGTTCGCGCGCCTCACGTGTGTGCAGGTACACATTGCTATATATACAGAGCAGTTTTCAGCCTCTTTAATAAGTCAGCTTCCTTCCACATTTTTCTGCCTAGAATCATGTCCAGATCAGCACCACAAGGTCATGGTCACATTCAGAAAACATACTTTATGCCTATGATGTCAAAAGTAAATGTGTTTCTCACTATCCAAGAGCAATGCCACTTCTGCTGACTAAGAGCCATGTATTCTTGCTTATCTCTTCAGGGTGCCCCATTCTACATTCAGAGCATGAAACAACCCCACAAGTGAATAGCAGAAGCTAATGTGAATTTGACACCATGAGCAGCCCAACTTTTAAGGAAGAATTGTCACAGATGCTCAATGTCAACAGATGCTCAGACTGCTGTTGTTAGAACTGAGTGCTCTCCAGAGGATACAGCCTCTGCTGTAATTATCAACAATTGAATAATCCTCTCTCTTTCTCACTCTAGGGATCAGTCACCACCTGCTTACCCCTGTGTGCCACTAAGAAGGTTGTATAAAACCAGGGTAAGATTGAAAAAATGAGAAATATTAAGAATTCAGAAAAGTATAGGAAGACTTATGGGAACTGATACAGAGTGAAGTAAACAGAGCCTGGAAAACAGTATACACAATGACTATAATAATGTTAATAGAAAGAACCAAAAAATTTTGCAACTGAACATGACCTTATTGTAGTGGCCATAAATGGTCTCAGAGAAGATATGGGGGGGAAAATGCAATACTCTCATGAACTGTACCCTTAAGGATTTCCACTTGCCTTTTTTGGATCTGAATGATGTGTTTGGTCTCCTTTAAAATTTGTTCCTTGCCTATTTCTTTATATTCTATTTAAATCCTGAAAACTGGCTATAACCCATGCTTTCAGATTTGAACTTTACTTCTTCTCCTACCTTTCCACCTGCCTGAATTTCTGTTTGCCAAACTCTAAAGTTCCTGTCCAGACAGTATGTGGCTGTCTAGGTAGATAATTTATCACCTAAGCCAATTGCTTCTTACTGTTATAATGGCTAATTTAGAGTTCTTCATTGTTGTTATTTTTTATATTGATTTTGGTAGCATTATCATCCAGAGCCTATAGTTCAGAGAAGACCCTCTGCCTGTGTTTCCTGATCATTTTGGACCTCTTACTGTGAACTCTCCCCACCCCCATCAGCTTGTCTGCTTGGACTTTGAAACTTGTCCGTATCCCGCAGTCTAATCTAACTAGATTCTAAGATCAACTTTCATCTTCTCCACTGGTGGCCCACCTTACCCTGTTCTGCTATCCTCCCCCTTTCTGAGCTTCTCTGTGTCCTTTACACCCATGACATAGTATACTTTTAAGAGGAAAAGGTGGGAAATTCATGTTGAAATCTGTTAAGAATAGAGGGTTATGGGGGGCAGCTAGATGGCACAGTGGTTAAAGCACCGGCCCTGGATTCAGGAGTACCTGAGTTCAAATCCAGCCTCAGACACTTGACACTTACTAGCTGTGTGACCCTGGGCAAGTCACTTAACCCCCTATTGCCTGCAAAAAAAAAAGAAGAAAAAAAAAAAGAATAGAGGGTTATGGGGCAGCTAGGTGGTACAGTGGATAAAGCACTGGCCCTGGTTTCAGGAGGACCTGAGTTCAAATCCAGCCTCAGACACTTGACACTTACTAGCTGAGTGAGCCTGGGCAAGTCACTTAACCCTCATTGCCCTACAAAAAACAAACTAACAAATAAACAAAGAATAGAGGGCTATAGCCTGAGTCTATGATTTCATCAGTGTTGGGAACTCCACTCTGGATATTCTTTACAGATGAGAGCTAGGAAATTTCTCTGTATCTATCAACTTGCCAGGGTGGTGTGAGACAATGAAATGTTAAACTAGCTCAGGGTGAGATAGTCACTGTGTGAACCTGAGAAGGTCACTTAAACTTTCAATGCCTCTGGTAACTTTCTATACCTATAAGTTGTGGGAAAAGTTGTATATCTACTTTGGTAAAGAGAATTTCTTCACTTGGGAGTTCCCAGATTCCCAGAACAATATCAGTCAGAGACAGAGACAGAGAGATGGAGACACAAAGAGACAGAGAGACAGACAGATTAGATAGATGTTCTTTAGAAATCTAATCTTCCTCTTTCAATAACTAAATGACTGAGTTATTTAATCCATCAGTCAGGTTTAAGAATCAATATACAGGGCGGGTAGGTGGCGCAGTGGATAATGCACCAGCACTGGATTCAGGAGGACCTGAGTTCAAATTCGGAGTCAGACACTTTACACTTACTAGCTGTGTGACCCTGGGCAAGTCACTTAACCCTCATCACTCCGCAAAAAATAAAAATAAAAATAAAAAAAGAATCAATATACAGTTAACTAAAACTTCAAAGAATTTGAACGTTTTAGGGAGACTATTTGCAAACTTTATAATGAATCATTTTCTTGGAGTGTATATAGTGAGAGTTTCCTGGATATTAAATACACTTCTGTAAGAGTGCAACATGTTTCATTTTTTTTTCTTGTTCCTACATGGACAACTGATTTTCCATCTCTAACTTGCAATAGTAGGGTTGCGAATGCATTGAAGTGGAGGATTAAGACAACTCTCTGATTCATCCAGACTCAGCCTGTTATAAAACTGAAGCAAAGGTATTTTGTTTTTAGTATGTCTTTCATCCCCTTTCTAGCTTGCTTTTCCCTTTTCTCCTCTTCCCCAGGTATGACTTCTATCCTCAGCTTCCTTATCCTGAACAATTTACATCACAAGCCATATCTCTCCTTGTTAAAGAAATTTCAGGCATTAGAGTCCAAGGGGAAAGGCATTTTTTCCATATGAATTAAAAGCAGCCTTTTTAATATATCTTTTCTTCTTGTTGTTGTTGGCGGTGGTGATGGTCCTTCATTCTGGAAGAGAACCAATGACATCATGAGTGTAATGACTTGTGAGTGAACTGAATTTAAGTGAAGCAGATATTTTCATAAGGCCTAAGTCTATCCCTTACACTCAGAAAACACTTATGATGTTTATTGAATTGCCTCCTGGCACTATTTAGACCTAATAAACTTTGTCTGATGATTCCACATGAGAGTGAAAAGTTTGAGGACAAATGAAGCAGGGATTTTTCTTGGCAAATTTATCCAGAAAGTGGCCTCCATTCTCCACTTCACTAGATGAATATTGACACAGCCAGTAAGCCTTAGTTGCCAGTGGACTTTGGAATGAGAATAATCTTCATTTCCCTTTAATAAAAAAAAAATCTATCAACTTTGTAAACAATAATATTTAAGAGATAACAGAACTAACTGTGCTTGTTGAAAGAGCAAAATCATTTCCTATCATAATCTCCTCATGTCAAAAAAAGAAAATGAGGCCTTTCACCACAGGTTATTAGTAGGTGAACTGATTCTTGCATATCTAAAATGAGGTTTTAGCTTAATCCTTTCCTAGGGCTCTGTTTTCAGACAATCCGAGCATCTGAGCAGCTTTCCTCATTCTTTAGATCAGTCATTCCCCACTGTGGTCTTACTCTATCTGGTTTTACCCATATCTGTTATTCTCTTTAGGAGCATCACAAAATTCTCAAAGCAATGTTAATTTTTATTCATTTTGATTTTTAAAGGAATTATTCAATCCATACAAAATGTTGACAAAGGTAAGAAAAAAGGATCAAATTCACAAAACACCAATGATGTGTCCCTAGTCCCAATAAAAATTGGTAATCTTTGTGTTAGAGGTTGACTTAAGCTCTCTCTTCAGGTTATTTTGGGAAAAGTTATCAAGTTAAATAGCCTATAAGTAATGTTATTGGTTTTTAATTTTTTAAAATTAATTTCAAGATCAGAGGCAGAAGAAGTAGTGCCAGAATCTCACATGGATTCTTTGATCATTCAAATGGTCAGAATCTTGATTGTATCTTGTGCAAAGTACATAAGGCATCCAATGGAAAGAGTAGGTTTCACACTCTAATGATCTTCCACCAAGTTACTAAAGCCTGAATTTCTACCCATTAGTGGTCATTAATTCCTTTCATTTTGGGAATTTTCGCCAGTTTGGGTGAAAATAGCTCTAGTAATGATCATATATTCCTCCTCAAAAATAATTCCAGCTATAACACTAACAGTGTACCCTGGGCAAGTTAACTTTGTCTCCCTGTGCCTCATTTCCATCCTGTCTAAAATGATTAGAAAAAGTTAGATAAGTTATATAGTACATTCTAGTTAAAAATCCTAAATACAATAAAGTAATCTAATCTCTCTGAGCCTCATTTTCTTTACCTGTAAAATCAACTCCCTACATCATGGTAGTGTTGAAAAAAAGTTTTATAAATCTTAAAGTTCTGTGTAGATGTAACTCATTATTACAGAATCACAGGCTTGGAAGAGACCTCAGTGACCATCTAGTGCAACTCATATTTGAAAAATAATCTCTTCCACAACACTTCCAACAAATAGTCCTCCAGCTTCACTTGAAGGTTTCTAGGGCATCTGGATGCCTCACTGGTAAGTCTTCACTACCACCATTTTCAGATAGCTCCATTTGTTAGGAGGTTTTACCTTGCATCAAACTAAATCTGACTTCTCAATGTTTATCCACATGCCTGCCACATAGTAGGTACTTAATAGTAAGCATAGTAGGCATTTAATAAATTCTTACTGGCGGATTGACTGACTATGCAACTTCTGCTTATTGCTCCTGATTCTGCCTTCTGGGACCAAGCATAAAAATGCTAATCCCTCTTCCACGTAGTAGCCTTTCAAATACTTGACAACTGCTATGGCTTCTATTTCAAAAATCTCATCCTCTCCAATTCCTTCCATTGTCACTAGTATTGTAAGAGCTGAAGTCCCTTCACTATCCTGGTCACCCTCCTCTGGATGCTCTCCAGCTTTTCAATGGCCTTCTCAAAAATGTAGCTCCCATGACTAATAATGCAATAGCCAAAAGACAATAAATAGTCCAGCAGGACCCTGACCTCGCATGCTTTGGAAGTTCTGACTTTCTTAATGCAAACACCAGTTTTCTTAGCAATTCATATTGAATTGCAAGTCTACCAAAATCTCCAGCCCTTTTTGAAGGAACTGTTATCTCACCATGCCTTCCTATTCCCATCTTGCATTTCTGAACTTAATTTTTTTTAAGGTCAACTGTCAGACTCTACAATCATGTCTGAAATTTCTTCTTAGATTCAGTTCAAAATTCTAAACTGTTGAGATCATTTTGGAATCTGGCTCTGTCATCCATCATATTGGATACCTTTTCCAGTCTTATGTCATCTGCAAATTTGACCATCCATGTATGCCTTCTTCCAAGAAATTGATAAAAAAAAATGTAAAGAGCACAGGGTCAAACACAAATTCCTGGGACACTCCTTTAGAGCCATCTTTGGCTAGAGGCTTCCCAGGGACATTAAATTCAAGCCAAGGTGATCTCAAGTTATTCATGACTACTCCCTAGGCCTAGTCATTCATTAAGTTCTGAAGCTGCCTCACTCTCCCCAACTTGTTCATATAGATAGCATGAGCTATAGGTTCAGAGATCTGGAGGTGGAACAGACTTCAGAAGCCATTTGGTGCAACTCCCTCATTTTTATAGATGAGAAAAATGAAGCTTCAGAATGTTAAGTGACTTGCGCAATGTCACATATGAAGTGAGCATCAGAAGTGGTATCTGAAGCCAGGTTCTCTGTCTCCAAAGACAATATACTTTGCCCTGTTCTGTCTCCCATGATTTATCATTTTTTTCTAAAATCTAGATACACTGTTAACCTTCTTTTAGCCTGCTGGTCTAGAAACTCTGCTATAAAAGGAAATGCACGTCTAGTCTAGCATGTTGTTCACAAACCATGTGTTTTAAGTACACAATAACTCCAGAAATCCTACAGGTGTCCAAATAATGCTTTGTTGTTGTTGTTGTTGTTGTTATCGTTGAGTCATTTCAGTCGTGTCTGACCCTTTGTGACCCCATTTGGAATTTTCTTGGCAAAGACACTGGAGTAGTTTGCCATTTCCTGATCCAGCTCATTTTTTTGTTGCTGTTGAGTTATTTCAGTCATGTCTGACTCTTCATGAACACATTTGGAATTTTCTTGGGAAAGATACTGGAGCAGTTTGCCATTTTCTTCTCCAGCTCATTTTACAGATGAGGAAACTGAGTCAAATAGGGTTAGGTGACTTGCCCGGGATCACATACCTATTGAGTATCTGAGGCCCAATTTGGAGTCAGGTCTTCCTGACCCTAAGCCTGGTATTCTATCCACTGCACTACCAAACCCTAAACTAAGACATTTTCATTTGAGCCAATGTTCTTCCTTATTTACGAGCAGATGACCATATATTACATAAAAAGAGGATTATGCTACAAGGGCAACCATGGAGAGCATATATGTACAAGGCTTAGAGTTGCAATCAGACATAATAACAATTATCATTGTTGTTGTTGTTGTTATTGTTATTATTAGCATTTTGGTAGAAATTAGTTTATCAGACTGTTTGCAAAAATATTGTATATAGGGGCAGCTAGATGGTACAATGGATAAAGTACCAGCCCTGGATTCAGGAAGACCTTAGTTCAAATCTGGCCTCAAATACTTGGCACTTACTAGCTGTGTGACCCTGAGCAAGTCACTTAACCCTCATTGCCCCACCAAAAAAAAAATTGCATATGATGTCAGATAAGACTAGTATGATGATCAGTTTTGATGAACCCCCTTTTTCCTCTTTTTTAGAATTTGTGTTAAGAAGGAAGGCTTCCTGTTAAAGTGTGAGGAGAGGAATATATCTCTAAATAAAGTTGGTGTAGAAACAAAACTTATGAATGCAATGACTCCTCTAGAGGGGAGAAAAATGGCTTGGATGTTCTTAGCTTTCAAGGATTTGGAGTTTTTTCCTCATCTCCTGAAGCAAGTAAATATTACAAAAAAGAAGTGGGTGTGGTATATGATTGTAGTGGAATGGTATTGTGCTATAGGAAATGACATACAGGATGATCCCAGAAAAACCTGGAAAGACTCATATGAACTGATGTATAGCGAAGTGAGCAGAACTGGGAGGACATTGTGCATAGTGACAGCAGTATTGTTCGATGAGCAATTGTGAATGATTTAGCTACTTTCAGCAATACAATGATCCAAGACAATCCCAAGGGATTAATGAAGATACATACTACCCACTCTCATAGAAAGAACTGATAAAAAGAGCACTTGTGGATTGTACATATATAACCTATATCAGATTGGTTGCTGTCTTGTGGAGGAGGGAGAAAAGGGAGGGAGGGAGAAAAATTTGGAACTCTAAATCTTATGAAAATGAATGTTGAAAACTACCCTTACATGTAACTGGAAAAAATAAAATAAAAGTTTGTTGCATTGAAAAAAAATTTTTTTAAAAGAAGTGGGAAAAAGGCACAGAAAAGAGAGAGTTCATGCTTTCCCCAGCAGCTCTGGAATGAACAGAAGCTATAGCAGCCTCAAGAGATTAGCAAAAAAAGAAAAAAAAATCCCAGGAGGCCGTGAGAGTATGGCATTCTTCCACCCACTAGAGGAGGTGTTACATTAGTAAAAATAAATGTTTTTAATTGTTTCAAGAAATAATGTTTCAAAGGTCTTACAGAAGACAAAGAAGGTGTCTTGGGGTACAGAAATGTCAGACCAAGGACACCAAAGATGAACTTTACAAATCCACTCAGCTATCCAAAGATGAAAATGAAGATATTTCTTACAAACCAGCTGCTATTAAAAACAGAGGAGACATGTAAATGTGTCATACCAAGACTCAAGATGTTAAGTACCCCTCTAAAAAGGCAGCACTAGCCCTGAGTCCCTGGTCAGCTCTATTTAGGAATTCATTGCTCATCCCAAAGGGAAGCAGGACAGGGTTGGGAAGGTCCCTTTGAGAAAAGTACCTTTGTCCAGATACAAATAAAGACAGGCTGAGGACTAAGGTAAAACAGAGGTCTATGAAGTCTGTCCTTGATGTCTGTAGTGTCCCCTTTCTTCCTTCTTCCTTAACTCACTCCTTGACCCTGCCTCCCCATTCAACAGTATACCCTTTCCTTAGGGAAGTACCTAGGGCCCTCCTATTTTCTACTGAGCTTTTCCTATTGAAATAGTTAAGTATCTGTTGTCATTATTTACCTTTTTAAATGGTCCTAGCTAGTGTTCTCTAATTGTAGAATGAAAATAATAACTAACATTGGAATGAAAGGCTTTGTCTCCCTTTAAAGGAAATTTTAAGCCAGAAACGAACAAGTATTGAAAGACTCATAGTATTTAGAGCTAAGTTTTCATCTAAGCAACCATTTCTTTTTACAAAAGGACACCAATACACAGAGAAGTAAAATGACTTCTCCAAGGTCATATACATTGTAAGATGGAGAGCCAATATTTGAAACTAGTTCCTCTGATTACAAAACTTTATTAGACCTAATTGCCACACAGCACAATAGCAATTTTGAATATCATTATGATTAACAGATTCACAACATAAGCTTGATTTTATCACAAGTCACCTCTATGTGTGTGTACTCCATCTCCACAGTTAGATGCTTCAGTAGCATGATCCTTTGCTCATGCACAATGATGATTGGCTCATAATTTAAAATATTGTCATTCAGTCATTTTTCATTTGTGTCCAACTCTTAATAACCCCATTTGGGGTTTTCTTGGCAAAGATACTAGAGCAGTTTGTCATTTCCTTCTCTAGCTTATTTTACAGATGAGGAACTGAGGCAAACAGGGTTAAGTGACTTGCCTAGGGTCACACAGCTAGTAAGTGTTTGAGGCCAAATTTGAACTCAGGTCTTCCTAACTCCAGGTCTGGCATCCTATCCACTGTGCCATCTAGCTGCCCCAGTTTAAAATATTAGGAGGAGACTAACAGAACTGTTGTATTGACTGCTTATCTCAAGCTCACTTAGACATCTCATCTGGAGTGTCATGTGTGAAAAGCAATATGGCAGGGTGTGATCAGTGTATAGGACTTTAGGCCAATCAGATGAACTGTTCTAGTGATCAATTATTTTTCCTAGCAGTTCAGAGGTTATCTACAAAATGGAGTGGGGCAGTATTGGACTAGTTAATCCCTAAGCTTCTTCCAATACATTCTATGACTCTAAGATGAAGGTTTCTATACAATCAATTGGCTCATGAACTTAGGAGGAGTGGGAGGTGAGAGGAAAAAGGAAAGAGGAATAAACATTGAAAAAGTAGAGAAATTAGCATCAAAAATAGTATGAAATTCACTAATAATAAGTGCCAGGAGCTATTGTTTGGTAGAAGAAATAAAGCTCATGCTCTATTGACTAGCTCTTTAAAGCAGAGAAAGATCTATGGGTCCTAGTAAACCACAAAGTATGAGCCACTAACAATTTAATGATTTTTTTGAAATGGGCTAAATAGTTTTCTTTCCAGTCCTTGTTAGAGTTCAATTTCTTCTGAATATTTCAAGAAAAATATAGATACACTGAAGAAGCAAGATAGACATGAAAAACATAAATAAAAAGTTGATTATTATTTAGTCTGGACAGTAGAACACAAGCTACCTTACTAATCAGCTTTGAGGGTCTAAAGGGCTACTAAAGTGAAAGATATTGACTACATCCTTCTCTCTGGAAGTTAAAACAAAAGGAGACTGACTTATACAACATCCTGAACATAGGCAAAATTTTAAAAAGCTAGCCCTAGAATGAGCCACCAAAATAAATACTTAGGAAGCATCTATAGCACACAAAAGATACACAATAAAAATAAAATAGCTAAAATAATATAGCACTTTAAGGTTTGCAAATCACTTTAGGAATATTATTTCATTTTATCCTCACAACAACTATTAGAGGGAGATAAGGAAACTGAAGCATAGAGAAGTTAAGTGACTTAGCAACGTTCTCACTGCTAGTAAGTGTCTAGATCTGGATTTGAACTCAAGATTTCCTAACTCCAAGTCCAATACTCTCTCCATTTGCACCACCTGCCTTTAAGGAGATTATATTCTATTAGTTTCTATACAGGAGATACAGTTATAGATGGCTGATATATTTGAAATTCTTTCTATCCTTGCTTATAAATATATGATTATAACAGAATAGAAGATTTTCTTTTATTTTTAATACCAACATAGGTATCCCTCAATAGACACACACAATTTGACTGAGATAGGATAATGCACTACTTGTCCCTACTTGCTAGTTTTCCTCTCCAAAGTCTTATTTAATGCCTATAAACAGGAAAAGAATGTTATCTTATTTTGATCTCATTCAGTAACTTGAGCATGCTAAATGTGATTTTTGTCTAATGCATGAAATGTCTTAGCCTCTATGACAGCTTAACATTTTTCATGTGGTGGTGTTTCTTATAATATTTCAGCTGCACTCAAAACCTCTTCTCATTGTATTCATTAGTCGAGTTCCTGCACATTTTTAGGGATATTCCATTTCAACTTTATTGACCTAATCAATAAATCCTTTGTCTTTTTGTAATACAATTATTAAACATAGAATAAAATTGGGCAGTACACATAAAAGGATGCAATGTTAGAGAATTTTGATAACCTGACTATTTCACATAAGGAAATACTTTCTAATTGAAAGTCTATTTGAATTAGCCTAGCTCAGTTTCCTAAGGAAACATGTTTTCTCAACAACAAATATTTCACCAACTGTGCCTTTAAATTGGAATGAACATGAGAAGAGTGAAAAGCCCAGGGAAATTCACATTGACAGCCCTTGTTTTCTCTTTTTTGGACAAGCCAGGATCTTATCAGTCTAATTCTTATGTTACATATATGGTGTTAATTTAATACCTGCACTTCTTCCTTCTTTCTCCAACCACTGTTTTTTAGAGAAAATCAGAGAATGAAATTTAACTAAATCACTTTATTTCCTCTTTCCATTTTCCCAGTTGCCTGGGTAGTGCCTGTACCTTCAGGAGTCCTTGAGCCATTTAATATTTCTTCAGTGCCTGGCTCAGCATGGGGACTTGTGCTTAATTCAAAATGACATGGTCTCTCTCTGCTTGGAGTTTATAATCTGGAGAAAAATATCAGAGGTAAGACAAAGAGCATTGTTTAGTATAAGAGGAAATGGAAGTATTTCACTATCTTGGAAGGGGAGGATAGTATTTATTGGTTATAGAGTGTGCTACTTCACCTATCTGGACCTCAGTTTCCTCATCTGTAAAATAAGGACTGACTTGATCTCTAAGGTTCCTTCCAAATCTAAATCTATGATTTTGTGATTTAGGGATGGAAGAGTCTGGAGGTCCTCTAATTCTTTCCTCTCATTTGAGAAGCTCAGGGAAGGGAAGTAATTCCATGCCCAAGTTCCATATCTAGTGCTTTTCCTACAATACCACTCTTTTTTTTTTGCAGGGCAATGAGGGCTAAGTGACTTGCCCAAAGTCACACAACTAGTAAGTGTCAAGTGTCTGAGGTTGGATTTGAACTCAGGTCCTCCTGAATCCAGGGCCAATGCTACCTAGCTGACCCCCTCCACAATACCACTCTTTATCATTATTTGAGGTGGAAGAAGAAAGGCCACAGACTAACATAACTATTAAAAACTTGGGCCCAAGGACCCAAGGTATCATGAATCTGGACACTGAAAAACACCCAGAGGAAAGCGACCAAGATAATGAAAGACATTGAGATCATGTCACATGAGGATTAGTCAAAGGAATTGGGAATATTAATCCTGGAGAAAACAGGGCAGGGAAAACATGATGACTCATTAAATATTTGAAGGGTTGTCATGTGGAAGAAGGAATAGAATTGTTCTTCTGGGCCTCAGAGGGCAGAACCAGGAGCAGTGGTTGGAACTTGCAAAGAGATAAATGTGGTGTTGATATAAAGGAAGAAATCCCTAACAATTAGAGTGCTATCCAAAGGGGGAAAGCATTGTTTCTTTAGAGAGCAGCTTCCCACTCATTTTAGGTCTTCAAATCAAGGTTGAATAGTTCTTGTTGGGTATACTGGAAAGGGGATTTTTGCACAAGGACAGGTTGAACTAGGAAGTCTCTGAGGTTCCTTTTCACTCTGAGATCCTGCAGTGCTGAATGAGATCAGCCAAACATGACAAGTTAAAAAAAAAAGAGAGGCTGAAAGGCCATTACTGCCAGGGCTGCCAAAAGAGACCTGAAACTTGGGCATATGAGCAAGTACTGTGGCTTATTGACTGGTCCTTTGACTCTTCCATCCCCATTGTATTATTCTTCTACTGCACAGGCAAACTGATAAGCTTTGATGCTGTCTCCTCCCCTTTAAAACTATCCCTGATGTTATTTCTTAACTAGATTTTACTGGCATAAAATGTAGGCAAAGGAACCACCAATGCACGTTTTGTCATCTCCCATAAGGATGGCACTGAACAAACCAGATCAAGAGCTGAGACTAGGCATAGGCAAGATAGGCAGCCATAGAGTCCAACATACGTGGGAGTAATTACAAAGAGTGATATTTTCTCTTTTTTTGATTCACTATGCTATATGTGTGTGATATTTTCAGTTCCAAATTCCCTCCCTCCCACCTTTCCCCCACCCAAAGTCAAGAAATACAATGGTCATTATACATATGATGTAATATAGAATATATTTCCATATCAGCCATGTTGCAAAAGAATTTTGAAAAGTAAGAAAAGATAAAGAAAATGAAGGAAAATATGCTTCATTCTGCATTTAGAGTCTATCTCTCTCTCTCTCTCTCTCTCTCTCTCTCTCTCTCTCTCTCTCTCTCTGGAGTTGGATAGCATTTTTATTATGAGTCTTTGGAACTGTCATGGATCATTGTATTGATCAGAGTAGCTAAGTCTTTTACAGTTGATTGTCATTACAATGTCACTATTACTGTGTACAATGTTCAATGAATGATATTTTCTAACAGTGATCTTTTAAAGGTTTTCTTAATGTTAGAAAAGTCTATTCACAAAATGTAGATATTTATTTTGTGATGATTCAAGTTGCATGTATTATAATGAAGGAACCCTATGGACAGTCATTTAATGATTCATTAGCAACAACAAATTTCTCAGATGCCTACAGAGTGCTACAGCTCCATACAAACAGTGGGCATTACAAAGATGAAAAACAACACAATTTCTGCCCTTAAGGAGTTTGGGGTGAGACTACCAAAGCAGATTATTCTGGGGACTCATCACAGGATGGGACTATCATAGCCAGCCCCATGACTAATAGCTATTCCTGGAGGCACTAAGGTCCCAAGGAATGGTGGAAGAGTGTGAAGATAGGTAGTTCCACAGGCACTACTATAAAGTATGTCAAGCTCATGCTGGATCATCAGTGCTGGTAATAAGAGGAACTATCCCTGTTTAACTGAGAAGAAACCCTTGAGAATACAATAATAGAGCTTCAGATCAGCCACTAGGCCTTTGACAAGTCCCTTTATCCCTCTAAATTTCATTTTGTTCATCTATGTGCAACATGGACTGGTATATTCAGAGTGGCTCTGACAGTGTGTCTTCATATCAAAAAGATGGGATTCTTTTCCTAGAATAATTGTGAGGACATGTCACGAATACACATTAAACTTCGGATCATTCACATAAATTCTGTAATTGTTCCTTCTTCCCTTTGAGGTTCATATGTGGCCATGAAAACAGGCCATGATTCTTTTGCCTCGCTATTTGTTCTTTTCAATTTTAGGTGTAGGAGGTCAATCTGGAAACTCTGTCCTACCTAATTTTTAAATTTCATGAAAGATAGACTCTGGGAGACTACATCCATGCTACATTTTGGAGTCTGACCAACAGTGATGGCTAAAAAGCAAGAAGGAACCTTAAGGACTAAGCCCAGGGCTAGCTGGGACTTAGACTTATTCAGTAGTATTGCCATATTTGCCTATAAGCTTAGCAGGCCCAGTGCTACGTAGAAATTGTACTAACTCTGAGTCCCCTATTTCCCAGACTGAATCAGTAATAGGAGAGATAGAAAAAATAGGAGAGAGTACCATCCACAAGGCATTGTGGTAGAGGCAGGGGAACTAGGGCAGATTATTTTTACTTTTTGTTCTTGCTTTAATTTCAAGTCAAATGGAACTGAGGCATTAGTCTTTCAATAGTATTTAACAATGGAAAAACACAACAAATGGAAATTTAAGATGATAGCATTTTATATACCCCTTAATCCTCAGGGCACCTCTACAACTAAGAAGGGGGTGATATAACAGGCCTTGCACTGGGAGAGTGTAGCAACAATATGCTTGCTACATGTGAAAGGTAGTTAATAATGTTTCTACTCCTCAATTCAATGGATTGTTGTGAGAAAGGCATTTTAGAAATTATAAAGTGATACCTAAATGTGAGCTAATACTTTTTTTTTCTTATGCCTCCAGGAAGCCTACCCTGATTCACACAGCTGAGAGAAATCTCTATCTTCACATTTTCCTGGAACACTAGGTTGGAATCTCTCTAGCTCCTTTACCAGATAATTCCTACAACTGAGTTCATATGCATCTAAAGTCTGGGCAGATTCAAGAGTTTATGAAATCTACAGTCTGGCAGCCATTTGGTAAATAGACTTTTTATACATTGGCACTAGTTATTGAGTACTACTATTTTGCTAATAAAATCTATGCTAAGTGAAAATACATGTATACAGAATTCAGGCATGTTTGTTTGCTTCTCTGTAGAGTTTACTCCTTTATCTCAAGATCATTTCATCCACTGAAATAAAGTGCCCTTTAAAAAAAGAAGAAAAGAAAGGAGGAAGGCTTCAAGAGTGGGTGCTGTATTAACTGCTAATTGGATAGAGCTATAAATCTATTCACCCATTGACAATAAATTGGTGCTGCCCCCACAGAAAGTAGGAAGAGATCAGAGACAGCTCCTGACTTTGATTCTGCTCTCTGACTGCCTCATGATGAAGCTGACCACATCCGGTTCATTGATTAGGTTCTATCTATACTTCTTCATCAAAGTACATTCATCTCCACTGGAGCATTGGAGTAGAGCCAAGAGCAAGGTAGGAAGGGAAAGAGAGTCTTCTTGCCACCATTCTTACCTTTCCACCATGAACCACCATTTCTTGAAACTTCATTGGCCCACAACTTCCTTTATTACACATGCACACTGTCCTCTCAACTCTGCCTCCACTCTCAGGCTCTTTCTGTGTGTTAGAAACCAAAATTCTATGGTGGGGGGGGATGAAATATCAGAAACTTCATGGTTGGGATCACACCGAGATGCAGAGTTCATTAATCTCTCTCCTACTGCTTCAATGGAAGAGTAATAAAGGAACTGCAATAGTAATAGTAACTCGTATTTTGTAGCATATTATCATTTACACAATGCTTTTCTCACAGCAACCTTGTGAAGAAGGTAGTACAAATGTGATTTCCCATATTACAGATGATTAAACTGAAACTCAGAAAGATTAACTGACTTGCCAATAGCTATTAGTACAAATCTTCAGGCTAAATTCAGTATTCTTTCCACCCTTCTAGTCTTCCTCTTGACCAGGATGTGACTTACCAAAGAGAGTTCAAGGGTGGAAGGAAGTGATCAATATGGGAAATTTTTGTTTAAAGGAAAGCAGAATGAAAGCACCTGGATTAAACATCCAGCAGAGTTAGACTCTAGAGACTTCCAAGTTGAAAGGCAAACAGCTGTATCAAGACAGGAGGTGTGGAAGGGAGGAAGGAGTATAGATAGGTAAGTGACTACAGCTGTTATGTATATCTGCAAATTCCCCTGCTATTTAGAGAAGATCAATGTATTCTTTAGATGCTGCTTATAAAGAACTATCATTGGTGTGACAATGGAAGATCTGGCCTCCATATGTTTAGGACAGAATGTGTAGAGAATCCTGGTAGCACAGAAAATGAAGATTTGATGATACCATCATTGCAATTGCTGTGGTTGAGTTAATGTAGAGATGAAAAGTAAGAGTCAAAGTGTGAGAGTAACTAGTCTGTAAGTAAATCTTTTCATCCTAGGAGAGGCTTGTCCATGTCCTTCTGTCAATCCTCACCAGAGACTTTTTGACATTACATGCATACCAGTGTAGTACAAGCACTGTTCATAGATTATCCCTTGCTCTTTCCATATTACTGCCCCATTCCACCAAATTTCTCTCTGATAATACATCTTATGTTGATTCTCTTGCAGAGTATTTGATTTATGTGTCATAGCCTACTCATGTGCCTCTCTGCTGCTCTTTGGTTAACTTCATGTCTTTTGAGAATGTAGTGTTCCATGACTCATAACCATACAGAATAACTAGAAGAATATTGTTAATTAAAAGATGAGCCCTCCTTTCAGGGAAAAGCTCAAATTCATTAAAAGCACTACACAATTTCCCAAATCTCATGCTTATTCTCCATTTCAATTCTGGATTTGAGTACATTCCCTTTGTACAACATCTATCCAGAATATACATATCGATGGACTCACTCTGTGTTGTCCATCCAACTATAAGAGTCTTGAAATTCTTCATCCATTTGGTTTTTTCTGTGTAAATTGTTAGACTGAAATATCAAGTGATTATGGATCTCATTTTGGAGACTTTCTAAGACTCCAAGGCCTGATACAATCAGCAAAATGTCATTAATGATGAGAGGCCATGTAAGGTGATAAAGAAGAAGGAATCAGTACAGCCCAGGTGCTTAATGACTATTCAAACAAAGATCCAAGAGGGCTAGACCATGTAGTTATCAGGAAATCTAAGAAGAAATCATAGTAAGTCATTTTATAGAACACAATCACAAATTTGAATCACAAACCCCACACAAAATAAGGCCAGGAAAGTTTCTCTCTGATCCAGAGAAAGAATCTGAGACTCATCCCAAGGCTTAAAAGAAGAATAGGCCAGCAGTGGCTGCACTATTTCTCCTATCTCAGAGCAGGCTTGTGGAGTTAGCCCCCAAGCTCAGAACCTGTAGTACCTAACCAACTGGAGCCAGGAACTGACTGCTGAGCTCCACTCACAGGTTAAGTCTGCAACTGTGTAGCCTAGACCCAAACAAGGGTCTAAAACCTGAAAAGTGTAGAATGACAGCCATCACACTGTGCCCTTGATCTGACTGTATAGGATATATTTGAAATTTGCAGCTTGTTGGCCTGAGTTGCCCTGTGTTCCCTGAATAACATAGCACACAAAACCCAGAGAAAATAGATAGCAACAAGACCCCAGAAAAGACAGGCCATGCTTATAGAATGCCACAATATTCCTGCCTAAAGTGCCAGGAGCCTGGCCTTAACATAAATTACCAATACAAGAAAGAATACTAGAAAAATATATAAATAGAAGTTAATAAAAACCTATATTGATGCCAGAGTAGCCAGGACACAAACCCAGAAGAAGAGAATAACTCCAAAATGCCTAAAAACAAAGCCTCAGAGAAAAACACAGGTTAGCCATAATATTTGTTAAAATTACTAGAAGAAATGAAGCCATTAAAAAAATTAATGATATTATAAATTAAACAAGGGTATTGCAGGAAAAGGGTGGGGGGTCTATGGAGGAAATGCTTGGAAAGAGAATTAACGGCTTAGCATAATGGTAGGATACTTTAGCCAAGTAACAGAGTCCCTGAAAATAAAAATGTACCAAAAAGAAACTAATGACTTCATGAGACAAGAACTATTGGGGGAACTTCAAAGGATTTGAAAAAGAGACGAAATTTAAAGCGTTTCATATGTAAAACAATTGACAAAAACAGGTCAGTGAAAAAATATTGGTTTTTTTGGTGTGGGGGCAATGAGGGTTAAGTGACTTGCCCAGGGTCACACAGATAGTAAGTGTTAAGTGTCCAACGCCAGATTTGAACTCAGGTACTCCTGACTCCAGGGCCGGTGCTCTATCCACTGCGCCACCTAGCTGCCCGAAAAAATAATTTTAAAGCTCAATAGATTAAAATCTAAAACAAAAAAGAGCCTGGATATCATATTTCAATAAATCATGAAAGAATACTACCCAGACATGTTAAAACAAAAGGGAAAAGAGAAAGTAGAAAGAATCCACTAGTGACCTCCTGAAAGAAATTTTAAAATCAACACACCCAGAAACAGCCTAGCAGAAATTCTGGCATTCAAATCAAAGAAAAAAATAGTTCAATAAGCCAGAGAGAAATCATTCAAGTACCAAGGAACCATAGTTAGGATCACACAAGAGTTAGCAGCAACCACATAGAGGAGTAGAAAGTATGAAATATAATGTCTCTTTTAAAAACAAACATTATTAAATTGGGTGTGATGAAGAAAGTAAAATAATACAGATAATCTGGGGATTATTCTGTTATGTTGTGATTATCTTAAAATAAATAAGGAAATAGAGAAAAATTACACATAGGGAATAAAATGGGAGAAAGGATGGGTGAAACTCTTATTGTACATAATCAGGGTATACAAGTGAAGTCTTTACAAAGGAGGAAGAGATATGGAAAGCGGCATCACTTGAACCTCATTTTCATATAAACTGGCCAGGTGGTAGAACACACATACACATAAAGAAATTGATGTAGAAATAAATTCAACTTAACAGGAAAATAAAGGTGAACATGGACAGAGGAAGGACAGGGAGAAAAGGATAGATCCTGGGAGGAATAAATAAATAAACCCTAAGTTCATATGGGGAAGCATGAAGAAAGATTTAAACAGAAAAAAGGTAAAGGGCCTGTAATTGTTATCTGAGTGAGGAAAACAAAAGTGTGTAGAAATAGAGGCTAATCACATCAATATAGAAAATCGATGCTGCTCACAGTCTTGCCCAATAAGCCTGATCTCCTTTGTAAAGAGGGGACAGAGAGCAAAGACATGGAATGTATACATGAAAATGATGGATAGAAATACATAATTATTTATTTTTATATGCATTGTAATCAGTCTCTCACCCTGTCTTCTACTGAACAAAATCATGATGATCACAATGACAATGATGATGATCACAATAATGATGGTTGTGGTGGTGGTGGAATTGATTCATCATAAATATACAGCATCCAGAAAAAAATCTTAGCATATCCATAGATAGATTAGATAGATAGATAGATAGATAGATAGATAGATAGATAGATAGATAGATACATAGATAGATACATAGATAGATACATAGATAGATACATAGATAGATACATAGATAGATAGATCTGTATTTTAAGTTCATTACCTCTCTTGCAAAACATGAATGATATGCTTCAATTCCATTCTTCTGGACTTTTGGTTTATTAATGCATTGATCAGAATTCTAAAATCTTTCAAAGTTTTTTTTTTCTTTAATGTCATAGTATAATTCGTTTTCCTAGTTCTACTCACTTTACTCAACATCATTCAATTAGAGGTTTTCCCATTTTCCTCTGAAACTCCGTTTTATCATTTTTGTTGCCCAATAATGCTCCATTACATTTATTTATGTAGCCATTCCCCTATAGGATAGCATCTCTTTGGTTTTCACTTGTTGGCTTCTATAAAAAGAACTACTCTAAATAATTTTGTACATAGCAGTCCTTTTCCTCTTTCTTTGCGCTCTTTTATAGTAGGATGGTAGTGAAATATTTGATCAAAGAGTATGTACATATTGTGCTATAGGAGATGACAAACAGGATGATACCAGAAAAACCTGGAAAGACTCTTACTGGGAGAACATTGTACATAGTGTCAGCAGTATTGTTCAATGAGCAACTGTGAATGACTTAACTACTCTCAGCAATACAATGATCCAAGACAATCCCAAGAGACTAATGATGAAGCATATTATCCACCCCCATAGAAAGAACTGATAAAAAAGAACACTTATAGATTGTACATATATAACCTGGTTGCTGTCTTGTGGAGGGGGGAGAAAAGGGAGGGAGGGAGAAAAATTTGGAACTCTAAATCTTCTGAAAATGAATGTTGAAAACTATCCTTACATGTAACTTGAAAAAGTAAAATAAATGTTTGTTGCAAAGAAAAATAAATAAATAATTTTTAAGGGTATGCACAGTTGAGTAACTTCTGGGACATTAGTTACTAATTGCTTTTCAGGATGAATTCAAATCTCCACCAAAATTACACTAGTGCACCTGTTTTCCTACAGCCCCTCTAACATTCTAAATTTTCCCCTCTGTTAATTTTTGCCAGTCTAATGGAGTAAGAGGTAAAGCCTCAAAGTTGCTTTAGTTTTACTTTTCTATTTGTGATTTCAAGGACATAATTGTTAATAGCTTAGATTTATTCTTTTGGAAATAGTGTGTTCATATCCTCTGATCATTTTTTCTATTGGGAACTATATTATATTTTTGTAAATTTGAGCTTGTTTCTTATATATCTTGTATACTAAACCTTTATCAGAGAAACTTACTACACAAATTTTGTCCTATTTATCTATGGAAATATTTCATTAATGATCATAACTATGAATATAAATGGGATGAATTTACTCCCAAAATTGAAGAGTACAGCATAATAGAAACTAACAATATACTGTTTACGAAAAACACACTTGAAACATTAATAACCATGCAGTTAAAATCAGATGCTGGAGTAAAATCTGTCATGCTTCAGTTGAACTCAAAACAGCATGGGTAACAATTTTGATCACAGTCAAGGCAACCGCAAAAATAGACAAAGAAACCAAAAAGCATCATAGATAATTAATTTCAATGCTTAATATATGTGTCCCAAATATCTTAGCAATTAAAAACTTAAAAATCTAAATGAGTTATAGTAATATGTAGTAAAATTGAAATAATGGGGGACCTAAATGTAACCTTTTTAGTGTTAGACAAGTCTAAACAAAGAAACAAAAAGAAATTAAGATCTGAATACAATTTTTTAAAGTTAAATAGGATATACCTCTGGGAATTGTTAAATGGGAACTTTAAGAAGTATACATATTATCAGGAGTTATAGCATCTTTTCAAAAATTGACAACATATTAAGGCATGAAAAACCTCATAAATAAATGCAGAAAAACAGTAATATTAAACACTTTTTTACTGGCTGCAATGAAATAAAATAATATTCAATAAAGGGCCATTGAAAAAAAGGATTAAAATGAACTAGATTAAACAACTTAATTCTGAAGAATGTATAGGTCAAAAATACAAATAATAAAAATAGATAATTTAATAAATAATAATGTCAACAATGGGAAGATATAACAAAATTTGGGGGATGCATCCAACATAGTCCTTATGGAAATTTTTATATCTTCTAAATACTTTCATCAACAAAAGAAAGAAGAGATTAACAAATTGGGCATGAAGCTTGAATACAACAACAAATTAAGCCAAAATATAAAACTTGAAAATCAAAGAAAAGACTTTTAAAAATTGAAGTAAAAATATTGAATTAATAAATAAAACTAAAAGTACTCTGAGAAAAAACAAAATAGATAAAACTTTAGCTAATTCTATTTTTTTTTTAGGCAATGGGGGTTAAGTGACTTGCACAGGGTCACACAGCTAGTAAGTGTCAAGTGTCTGAGTCCGGATTTGAGCTCAGGTACTCCTGAATCCAGGGCCGGTGCTTTAACCACTGCGCCATCTAGCTGCCCAGCTAATTCTATTTTTAAAAAAGAGGTGGGGGCAGCTAGGTGGCGCAGTGGATAAAGCACTGGCCCTGGATTCAGGAGTACCTGAGTTCAAATCTGGCCTCAGACACTTGACACTTACTAGCTGTGTGACCCTGTGCAAGTCACTTAACCTCCATTGCCCCACAAAAAAAAAGAAAGAAAAAAGAAAGAGGAAAATCAAATTAATGATATCACAAATGAAAAAGAAGGAATCACAAAAAATTAAGATGAAATAAAAGGCATTATTAGAAACTATTTTCCCCTCAATATGCCAATAAAACCAACAATTTAAATGAAATGACCTAATAATAACAATGATATAAAATATCTATCAAGATGAATAGAACTTGAAGTAGAGGATTTAAACTACCCAGTCTTAGAAAAAGAAATTGAACAAGGTATAAATGAACTCCCAAATTAAAAAAAAATTCAAGATCAAATGGATTTATAAGTGGATTCTATCAAATAATGAAGAAACATTAATTCCAACATTATACAAACTGTTTGCAAAAATAAGAAAAGAAAGGATCCTAACAAGTTCTTTTTATGATTCAAATATGATCTTGATACCCAAATCAGAGATAGAGGAAACAGAGAAATAAAATTATATACCAGTGTCAATAATGAATATTGATATAAAATTTGCGAATAAAATATTAGCAAAAAGACTACAGCAATGTATTATAAATGTATGCACTGTGATATTTATACCAGGAATACAGTTAGTTCAATAAAAGAAAAACTACCAACATAATTGACCTTATGGTGTTAATATTATTCAAGTAATAATAAGAACAGAAATCAGGCAATTTTATCAATATGTGAAGAAAAAGATCTTGATAAAATGGAACATTCATTTCTTTTGGGAGGAGGGGGAGGCAGTTGGGGTTAAGTGACTTAGTCAGAGTCACACAGGTAATACATATCTGAGACCAGATTTGAATTCCTGATTCCAGGGCTGGTGTCCTATCCACTGTGTCACCTAGATGCCCCAGAACACTCATTTCTAAAAACAAAACAAAAACCAGAAAACATAGGAATGAATTGACATTGTAAGTTATATTTATTTAAAACCAAGAACCAGCATGTCTAGTAGAAGTAAACTAGTATGTTTCTTAGATGATTAATGATAAATTGAGTTTGTCCATTGTCATCACTACTACTTAATGATATCCTAGAAATGCTAACAATAGCAATGAGACAAGAAAAGATTGAGCAAATAAGTATAGACCAAGAAGAAATAGAATTCTTTTTCTAGATGACATGATGGTGGAGAGAACTATAGAGAGTCTCATTTATACAAGGAGCTCCTCTACCAAGACTTTTGACCTCTCAAAATAAAAGACTGTTCCACAAAAACAGTAGGTTAATTTGTTTATCTCAATATCACACAAGTGAATGAGATTATCTCAGTTCTATCCAAAGTAGTATAGATAATGTTAGTGACTACACTCCATCTTTGCATCACCAAACTACAAGCGAAGCTTCTGATGCCACATTCAGGTTTTTCCAAATTTTTTCCAAGATGTTTCAGTGCCTGGCTGCTTGAATTTTGTTTAAATACCATTATTGTTACAAGTTAAGCTCACAACAGTGCTTTATTTTGTTTGTTTATTTACTATTGTGTTGAAAATTATATGAAAATTTGGTTTATTTTCAATATGGGCTGGAATTTAAAATCAGGATTTATTTTTAAAGTGTTGTGTTTAATTCAATATATGCCAATGCCTTCTTGTTGGACAATATTCAGAGAAAGTTGATCATGATCAGATGGCATAGAAAAACCTTTTTGAAAAGTCATATTTGTAGTTATCTGTTAATGTCTTTGAATTAAATCTAACCAAAGAACTATAATGTTACCTTTTGTATATTTTCATTCTGTAGTGTTAGCAAACAGTCACAAGCCAATAAAATACTTTAGTTACTTGTTCCATTGTTCCATCTTCCCGCCCCCGCCAACTTTTTAAAATATTTTAGCTAAACTGGAGCATCTGGAAGACTTCATCAGCTATTTGAACTCAGTTAAATCTCTTCCATGATGGTTGTTGAACACCATTGGCAAAGATACCTCCCTGTTTTATGCATCAGTTGATATTAACAAAATGCTATTGGATAGAGTGACTTCTATTGTTATATAATTAAATATCTCATGATGTTTTTTACTTGTGTAGTTAGAGGTTTTCTAAATAATAGATACAAATTAAAGACTTACAGAGTGATTAGGAAGAATGTTGGTCTTTACATTGTACCATAAAAAGTCAGGTTGACCCCAAAAGACAGAATCAATTTTTCTTCTAACCTCAAACCTGCTTTTTTTTAATAAAAAAAACTACTGTCTATCTATCCATATATATACATATCTATGTATCTTTGTGTGTATAAACACACATCTTTGTTATGGTCAAAGTTTAAGCCTTTTTCAAGTTAAATTAGTTAGTTGTGAGATAATCTGTAAAAAATAAACATTTTGTTGTTCAGTATTTTCAGTTGCATCTGATTCTTCCTGACTCCATTTGGGATTTTCTTAGCAAAAATACTGGGATAGTTTACCTTTTCCTTTTCCAAGTCATTTTATATATGAGGAAACTAAGGCAAATAAGGTTAAGTGACTTGCCCAGAATCATACAGTTAGTATGTGTCTGAGGTTGGATTTGAAATCCAGTATTTTTGACTCCAGGCCCTGTGCTCTATCCCCTGAGCCACCTAGCTGCCCTTTAAAAATGAGCATGACATAGTAGAAAGAATAATGAATAATCAAGAGTCTTGGCTTCTGGTTTCTACTCAGTCACTAACTAACTTTGTGATCTGGGGTAATTCATTTAACCTATCTGAACCTATTTCCTCTTCTAGAAATGAAGTTTCCCTAGATGATACCTAAGGCCCTTTTCAACATTCCTCCAAAGCCCTACTTGACTGCTACAACATGGCATAGAAATGCCTCTGAGTTTATGGAGACTATGCAACCTGAGAACAAACTCTAGCAGTTCCTATTAAGATGGAACATCTCCTACCAAGGGGCCTGTGAAGGTCAGTAAATCTGTCATCCAAAGACCAATTTTGGGGCAGATGACAATCAAGTTGGCTGCAGAGTAATGAATTTTTGGCCATGTTAACTTTTTAAGAGGGGTTACAATCTATGTTGGCACCCAAACTGACAAAGCCAAGGGTTTTTGAAGGATTAATATATGGTTATTCAAGGCATCTCCTGGCATTCAGCCTAGAATATCCCTTCCTTTTGACTAGATGATCTTATGCGACCTTCTGGTTGAATGACAGCTGCCAAATGCTATAATCATAAAAAGTGGCCACTTAAACCTTGCAAACAGTTAACTGTTGCCCAAGTCACTCAGAGAGAGAAGTCAAAAATCATAGATTTAGAGTTGGAAGGGAACCTAGAGGATCTCTAGTTCACTCCCTCATTTTAGAGATGAGGATATTGGGGGTCAGAGAAGTTTAGGGGCTTCCTAATAGTAATTTCAGAGCTAGGATTCACATCCCTATCCTCTGACTTCAAATCCCATGCTTTCTTCCTATAAATTTGTGCTATAAACTAAACTTAGTGAAAAGTATGATGTTCCTTTAAACATTTAAAGATACTGAAAACTTAGTGTCCAAATCAAATACTTATTAAAATTGACTGATTTTGTCATCATAAAGTGGGCTTGTGATAAATAGATAGATGATAGCTATCTAGTTAGCTAGCTAGGAGGGAGGGAAGGGGGAGAGAGAGAGAGAGAGAGAGAGAGAGAGAGAGAGAGAGAGAGAGAGAGAGAGAGAGAGAGAGAGAGAAGATGAATGAATGAATGAATGAATGAATGAATGAATGAATGAATGAATGAATGAATGAATGAATATGGGAGTAGAGACCTGTAATTCTATAAATGTAGGAAACGCCTCAATATGGAAACCATATTCACTCATGAAAATAAGCAACTTGATTTTAACTTAGAGTCTTAGGTAGTTGCCTGTGACACCAATGAGTTAAACAATTTGCCCTAGTCACACAACTAGTATATAGCAGAGGCAAAACTTGAACCCATGTTTTCCTGACATCAAGAAGCTAGGTGGTGCAGTGGATAGAGCACTGGCCCTAGATTCAGGAGTACCTGGGTTCAAGTTCGGCCTCAGACACTTGACACTTACAAGCTGTGTGACCCTGGGCAAGTCACTTCACCCTCATTGCCCACCCAAAAAAAAAAAGAAAAGAAAAAAGAATGGTCTTCTGTAAACACCATTTTGTGTCATCTACATATCATGACTAAAATGGTATTTCTATTCTGCTTTCAAAGTACAAACCTTTTGAGACTAAGTTAATATACAGTATGTGCTTTGTAGATAAGAACAAATTAATGCTATATAAACTTTTAATATGGTTGACTTTTGTGGGCTAAATGTGTAAAACCAACATGGCAATATAACATTGTATTCTCTGGTTAATATTCTTGATTACTAGTTTACCCTGCAAGGTAAATTATAGTTTACTTGGCACCCTATGTGCTGTAGAGTTTTGCTAAGTTAACATTGCTATGGAGATCTGGACTTCTTTATTTGCTAAAATTTCCACTTAGAATTCTTCATAAAAGGTCAAGTAATAAAACTTAGGGCTTGACTAAATTTAGTCAAACTAACTTTGACTCTTTTTTATTGTTTGTATTTCCATCAAAAGAGCAGCTATAGAGAAAGAAACAAATAGTTTGGGAAACAGAATCACAAAGCTAGCATTGAGCTTCTATGTTATAAAAGAACTTGAAATTTAATGATGGAGACTGGGTTTTGTCATCCCAGATGGTTTTTCCTTTTAATTTCTGCCATCATACCATTCTACATCATTGTTGAAAAGTAAGAATTTATGATGTTTGAGTGCCCATGTCTACACAGCCAAAACAAAGGGCTGAGTAACTAGTTAGTCATTTGGATTATTAAGAACATACCAACCTGGATAATTAAAAAAAACATATATACAATACTACAATACTCTTCCCTAATCTGTCCATATTATTTGCTTATTATGTATGTAGACAGTTCTAAAATCAGTGGCTGGATTCCCAATCCTTTTTTTCATCTAGAGAGAAAATGCCACTAATAAGAAAATTGTATTTTTTTTCTCCTAAAATAAGAAGAGCCCATGTTTTATGTCCTATTGTTGTTGATGATGTTCTTGTTGCCTTTTAGGGGTTGGGTTGGTATAAGCTTTTTTCATGTTTGTTTGTTTGTTTCACTCCTAAGATGAGGTAACAACAAAATAACAAGAGAGAGGGGAAATGGAATACTTTAACTAGACTGATTTCTCCATTGCAACCAGATGTCATCATCTCACAACTGTTAAATAAACACATTCATTAAAATAAATCTAGGGCTTGAAGGAAGACAATGTTTATGCATCTATTTTCAATTAGCTTCTTCAAAGAGATGAGCCAGAATTTCATTAGCTGTATCAACAATATTTTCTCTTACCAAAGCATAATGGTGTATGTGCTTAAGCCCCAAATATGGATACTTAATGGTCTGTTGCAGACATTTCAGAAGACTTCACTATTACAACATCATTCATTAGGTGTGTAATAAAGCAATCATGTTTATAAAACTAGCTAATCTGGCAGATCATCCTGAACAGGAATGGATTTGAACTAGATTCTCCCAATGATTCTGATTATATCCATCTCTGAGAAGTATGAGGGTTCTAAATGAGAAAACAATACAGTACAATTTCAACAGTTGAGGGCAGCATGGAAGTATAAAAGGGCCATGACAGAATGGAAAGTGTGTTCAAAGGGTCAGACTACTAAAGAGATCACAGCAGGACAATTCATACAAAGAAAGGGCATGATGGAGAGATTTGAAGGAACAGGATATAAAGTAGCCTGATTTATTAAATTTTAATTTGCATTACAAAAACAAACTCCCCCCACTATCTTATTTTTTTTTCACTTTTTTTTTTTTTTTTTGGTGAGGCAATTGGGGTTAAGTGACTTGCCCAGGGTCACACAGCTAGTAAGTGTCTGAGGCCGGATTTGAACTCAGGTACTCCTGAATCCAGGGCCGGTGCTTTTCCACTGCGCCATCTAGCTGCCCCACCCCACTATCTTATACCTAAAGAGTAGTCATCCTGCCTTTGCTTGAAGACCTAAAATGATAGGAAATCCACCACCTTCCAATGATCCCTATTCTACTTTGGAATAGCTCCCATTGTTGGGAAACTTTTCCTTGCATTGAATCTAAATATTTCACTTTTCAGCATCTACCCATTTCTCCTAATTCTGCTCTCTAGGACCAAACATTGCCAGTCTAGTCTTTTTTCTACATAGTACAGTTTGAGGACTTCAAACATACCGGAAGAGATATGCATTCACAAAATCTTCTCTGCTCTTGTCTAAATATCCTCAATTCCTTAAACCGACCCTCAAAAAGAATGATCTAGAGGCCTTTTGCTATCCTAATTGCCCTGCTCAGAGCATTCTTCAGTTTATCAATGCCATTCCTAAAATATTATGCCTAGACCTGAAAATAATAGTGCAGAAAGGACAGAATACACTGAAATAATCTCTTCACTAGGGCTGGACACAAGGTCTTTCTTAATGAAGTTCAAGATTATATTGGCCTTTTCTTGCTATCATCTCACAATGCCACACTGAGATTGTACTCCATTAAAATCCTAAATATTTTTCAGATGAGCTTTTGTCCAGCTATGAACAACTGCCACCTTATATTTATGAAACTGATATTTTTTCAAAAAACTTTATATTTATCTCCATTAAATTTAACTTAATTAGATTTGGTCTATTATTCTAACCTAAGCCCTTTTTGAATATTGACTTCATTATCAAATGTGTTACCTACTCCTCCCGGTCTTATGTTATCTTCAGATATGATACCCAAGCCAATTTTACTTTTATTCAAGTAATTAATAAACAATATTAAACAGCACAGGGACAAGCACACCTTCCTGGCTCTCTCCCTTGTGGAGATGTTCAAACTGACAAGGAAGCATTAACGACTATTCTTTGGGTTCTTCCATTCATCCACTTTTATGCTTAACTAATTGTATCATCATCCAGACAGAATCTCCCCATCTTTTCCATAATAATAGGAAGAGAAAATGTGGCAAATACTATTGCTGTAATCTAGATTAACTATAGCTACAGTTTTCCCTTTATATACCAGTCTAGTAATCTTGTCCAAAAAAAGGAAATAATATGCCATAACCTGTTTTTAATGAAGCTTTTTTGTGATCACTGCTTCTTTTTCTAAATTATCACTACCTATTACATGGCTCTGTCCTTCTTCTGAATTCACAATAGATCAAATGAGACAATATTTGTCAAATATTTGAGATAGCATTTATAAAAAGAGGTAATATTTATAGGAGATAATATTGGAGATAATGTCTCCTTCAAATGAGACAATATAAAGGCATTGCCCTGGCACATAGTAGATATTTAAATTTTAAGTGTTTATTTCCATATAGGACTTATTAGCTATATTTCTTATTTGGTAATTAAACACATCCTTCCTTTTAGCATGTAAGTTTAATGCACCTATGCCTTGAGTATTCCCTGCCCCCATCATACTAAACTATAAGGAATTTGAGGGAGACACAATGTCTTATTTTGTATTTCTAATAGTACCAATCACAGTGCCTTGCACATAATATATGATACTCAAAAAATGTTTGATGAACTCATTTGAGACAATATATACAAAAATGTGTCACTATACAGTTACTCTGATGGGTTTGGGGAATACAATTAGAATCTATAACCCAACTGTAAAATTTGAAACTAATAATAAATACATGTTTTATATGTATATTTCTATAGCTATAACATATTCATTCCAATGAATATCATCTCTGTACTTGTGTCTGAGAAAAGTAATTTACTTTCCTCCATTAGCTAGAAAAATACTTATAAATAGCTACCCTAGGAGATATATTTATGTATGCATGTATGTATATGTGTGTGTATGTGTGTGTGTACAAACTTGAATATATAACAGACTAATAAGCCAGACTGGTGTAAAGCTGGTCTACACATCAGGACAACTTGGGTACAAGTCCTGCCACATCCTGGTTCTATGACCTTGAGCAGCAGCTGATGTAACCTCTTAGAGCCCCAGACAACATTCTAAGACTAGAAGTGGCAGAGAAGATACCAGTTTGCATTGGTAGAAGTTATTCTTTAAAGACTTCCTACATCAATGAGATTTCAAGTCCTGACTCCACCCCCCCCCAAAAAATAGGATCATACATTAAAGACAAGTTATGCTAAACTAATCCAAAGTAAACTTTCCTAATGCCCCCAGATCCCATGTCCCCATTGCCTTGTATATATTTTGTGTATACTTGTATATGTTGTCTCCACAAATAGAATGTAAATTTTTTGGAAGATAGGGACTTTTTTATTTTTGTTTTTATTTTCCTGGTTCCTGGCATATATAATAAACATGTGAATGCTTGGTGTTGGTTTTCATTTTTGTTTTTGTTTTTTGAAGAGACATGGAGTATCATTTTCCTCACCCAGCCAACAACCTTCTTACCCAATTCCGGACAGTTATCTGAACGTACATATGGTACCAATGGGAAGGTTTTCATTACATATTAAAATTAAGATGAAGTGGGATATTTTGGGTCTTTTTCCCAAAGAGATCATGGAAAGGGGAGAGGGACCCACATGTACAAAAATATTTATAGCTGCTCTTTACGTGGTGGCAAGGAATTGGAAGTTGAGGGGATGCCCATCAATTGGGGAATGGTTGGACAAGTTGTGGTATATGAATGTAATGGAATACTATTGTGCTGTAAGAAATGATGAGCAGGAGGAGTTCAGAGAAACCTGGAGGGTCTTGCCTGAGCTGATGGTGAGTGAGATGATCAGAACCAGAAGAAAATTGTACACAGTATCATCAACATTGTGTGTTGATGTACTGTGATGGACTATATTCTTCTCACCGATGCAATGGTACAGAAGAGTTCCAGGGAGCTCATGATAGAAGAGGATCTCCAAATCCAGGGGGGAAAATGAACTGTGGAGTATAGATGCTGAATAAACCATACTATTTCTTTTAAAAAAAAAGATGAAGTGGGATAAAAACTTAATCCCAGAATGATCAGATCCCAGTAATTAAGAACACACAGCTAAGGATAGCACTTTATTCTTTGGTTTCCTCTTCCTGACTTGAATTTCAAAGTGCTTCACCATGACAACTTTTTCAAATCATTTCTAAGAAGCACTGTACCTCAGTGTTGGTATCCAGAACATTCCTCTTACTAGTTGCCTTCTCATTTGTGAAATCTCCAACTACCTATACCTCCTGGGTATCTAATTCAAAGTTTTCTGTGGCTAATAGCAGAGGGCTGTTATAAGTAGAACATCTAGGATGTTCTACTAAATCATAACTATAATCAATCCATAGCCCAAAGTGATCAAACTGACCTCCCATTCCTAAGCCATTACTAATTGGTTGGTAATCCTCTACGGTTTTATATTTATACCTTCTTGTGCATATGTTATTATACCCTTAATGACAAATATGTGAATGTGGGTGTGGGCATACACACATATGTCCCCAGATTATCCCACATAGGAACTTCCTTAGAATGAGAATCCAGTCAAGTTGAGGATGGAACTTTTTCTCTCCTCATTATTAGGAGAGAGTAAGGCTATAGTGGTATGCCTTCTCCAGGCTCTGCTTCATTCCTTCATTAGCTTGACTTCTTGACTTCTTCCTTTCCTTAGCCTCAGGAAAATTTACAATTGCATCTCTCCTTTCCACATAAAGTGCAAAGTATGGAGAAGGCACCATATCTTGAGCCTGCCTGGTTCTTGTGCCTTGTGAAACCCATGGAGTCATATGTCATTATATATCATTCTAAAAGAAACGTATTATGTCTAATGTAATAAAGAGGAGTTATGCCTGCATAATCTCTAGGCCTCCTTATCCACACTGCCTCTAGGCTTTCTGTCTCTACCCTAGTCAGCAAGAAAACTTCCAAATGCCTGCTGAACTAATTTAACCTACAGTGACTAATAGCAAAGGATGACCAAAAGAGCAGTCAGTCACAATTGTCAAGAGTTAGCCAACTGCAAACAGTCGTCCTAGTGCTATATTAGGAAGAAGAAAGGTGGGGCCTTTGTTTAAAGTTGACTTTTTTATTCATGGTTTGAGGAAGGAAATTTAAAAAGGAATTTCAGTGGTTTCACTACCAACAATGATTCTGATCCAAACTGCCAGTTCAATCATACTTCCTTTTCTACCAATTTGTCTACTCGGCCTCTTAAAAATTATTTTGGTCTCCAGGGATCCATGATTTCATGGTTTGGGTAATCGCTTCACTGATATAAATTACATACTATATATACCTTCAGTAGAAAATGTATGAACTGTGACTGAAAAAAAATCTCCCAGTGGCAAGATATCTGGAGATGTATCTCTGAATTTAACTATGCCAGTCCTCGGTTGGAAGACATATTCTCCATTGATCAGTCTATAATTAAGATCTTTCCAACTTAGTAGGGTCTTGCAGAACTTACGCTGCAGGGACATAGCTTTAAGAAAGAGGGGCCTCTTTCACCACATGATGAGGCCTTAGAGGAGGACTTCCTTTGGCAGAAGGAGTTTACCACATATATCAGGATGAATGTCTATATGGACATGCTCCTTGAGGATTTCTCTTGGATGAGGGTGACAATAGATCTTCTGAAGTTGGTTAGTACAATTGTATTTCTTTGGGCCTAATGCCAAGTCACTGGCATTATTTTTTTTGGTGAGGCAATTGGAGTTAAGTGACTTGCCCAGGGTCACACAGCTAGTAAGTGTCAAGTACCTGAGTCTGGATTTGAACTCAGGTTCTCCTGACTCCAGGGCCAGTGCTCTGTCCACTGCACCACCTAGCTGCCCCATAAGCATTTATTTTCTCTTTATTTTCCTTCCTTCCCTCTTTTTTTTTGGGGGGGGGGGGCAGAGCAATGAGACTTAAGTTACTTGCCCAGGGTCACATAGCTAGTGTCAAGTGTCTGAGTTCAGATTTGAACTCAGGGCCAGTGCTTTATCTACTGAGCCACCTTGCTGCCCCCCCACTAGTATTATTTCAAACTTGACATATAGCTCTTTTTATATTGTCAAATTAACTAGAAACTAAGGAGTAGCCCATCATTCAGAGGATTGAACAAATGATGGTATATTGATATAATAAAACATTATTGTTCTGTAAGAAATGATGTGACAGTTTCAAAGAAACTGAAGAATTGTATTAACTAATTCAGAGTGAAATGAGTAGAACCAGAACAATTTACACTATAACAACATCCTAAAAATGAAAAATTGGGGGGAAAGAAGAATTATGATCGACCATGATTCCAGAAGACCAATGATGAAAAACGCTTGGCACAAATGTGACAGACTAAGTATTTGAATTAAGATATACATTTTCAACACAGACAACATAAGAATTTATTCTGCTTGACTATGATCATTTGGTACAAGGATTTTGGTTTTCCTTTTGTTTTTAGTTAGAGGGAGAGGGAGAAAAAAATAAATGCTTGACAACCCAAACAATAAAATTTAATTGAAAAAAAAACTTGATCTATTCAGGGAAATGAAAAACAATTGTGGTGGATGATAAATTCTAAGCATCCAAATAAACATTTCAGAAATGATTTGTTTTGTCCTGGCTAATTGCAGACTAATCAGATTTCCAGAGAGAGTCATTCTCCTTTCCTGAGCCCACCCGGAAATATAGGAGTTGTATGGATGGTTTTGAGGACCAGCAGAACATTTATTCAAGATTTCTTTGCTAACCAGATCTCTTTTTTCCTATGCAATGTGAGTGAGAGATGTTTCAGGGGAGGAAAAAAGGCTAGGATGACAGGAAGGAAGGTATAATGGAATTAGCCTTAGATTTGTAAGAAGACCTAGATTCAAATGTGTAACCTTGAGCAAGTAACTTCACCCAGCTTGGCCTCAGTTTCTCCATCTATAAAATGAAGGTATTGAACTAAATTAACCCTATGGAGTCCTTTAGTTCTGAATGCTATAATCCCATCTTCTTCCAAATATCTTCAGTTCTAGGAAATGAACACAAATATAGATAGATGGATGAATAGATGGATGTGGATGTTATGAATATGGATATTAAGTATATGTATGTATGTGTATTTGTGTGTATATGTGGATGCGGATGTATTGTGTATGTGTGTATATATATATTATATATATATTATATATATATATACTTGAGTTCTAAATCATAAATTTTCCCTATGACCAGTCACAAAAACAAGTCAGAGTCCAGATAACAAGAATTTATCTTTAGAAAAATATGACTCCAAATAAAATGGTTGTTATCACAAAGGCTGGTTTTTTTTATATCATCATCAACCTTCATTTTTCACATGCATGAACTATTAAAAATAGAAAGTTTTCTACCACCACACCAAATAAACTACCATTCATTTCACATACAGCACAGCTTGCTCTCAAATCTGTCATCTTAGGTTAATTAATTTCTACCACCTTAAAGGTTTTGTGGGACACCATGGCATTATTCCAGTCACTTCAAGGAACAGGAAACTTGCTAAGGAGAAGCTGGGGCACTCCCCAAGGTAGCTTTCAGGAGTGTCAGATCCCTAGTCATCACAACAGCTCCTCAGCCGACAGGTAAAATACATGCATATTTGACTTCATTCCTCCTCTACACTGCACACAAACAGGCTCAGGCCTGATTTCCCAATTAGAAGCTGAAAATTCTGGAGTAGGATCCATTATGAGCTGAGAATGAACGGCATTTTGGCAACCTAATGATAACCAGATGAAAGAGGCTTTATTCTGAACAGGAAATATATTCATGGAGTTAACACAAAGCAGTCACTACAGTAAAGAAAATCTACCACAGTCCATTGGAAAGACAGAGGAAGCTGAGTTAGACAAGCTCTTCAGAAGGTCTATCTATGGATAAACTACCTCCCCAAAAGACCTGTCAGTCCTCATAGATTCATAGAATGTTCTAGCCAAAAAAGAACTGGAAGATCTTAGAAAGTGTTCATTTTACAAATAAAGATACTGGGGCCCAGAAAGACTGTGTCTTACTTGAGGTTGTGTCAATGACAGTCACAGAGCCAAGACAAGAACCTGCATCTCCTGGCCCACTGTCCAATGCTCTTTCCAATGTATTTCTCATCCCTTATTGTTTCTGGATCATTCTCCTTCTGATTAAGGCAAAGTTACAAACCACTGGGAAATTGCATTCTGAGCTAATGAGCTGCATTGCTGTTTGCTTAACTGCCCTACTCTTTCAGGAAGTGGGGGGTGGGGGCAAGGTGAGCATGACAAGTGGTCATTTGGGAAGAGATAGCAATGTTTTTAAAAGTATCAAGTACACGTTCAATTAGTTTTCAAAAATAAAGTAAATGACTAGCATATATTTCATTTGTCTTGTTTAATTTGCTTTATTTTGTTTTGTTCTGTTTTGCTAAGAGAGGAATGGGAACCAGATCCACAATTTTGTGGATCTGACATTGTAGACTATCACCTACCCAGTAACTTGAAGAATAGCATTGCCTGGGGGCACTGAGAGATTGTGACTTGCTTAGAGCCACACAGCCAGGATAAGTAAGATTTGGGACTTGAACCAAAGTCTTCTTTAATACAAATATTTAAAATATATAATGATTATATTATTATATAAACATTATATGACATTTTATATTATAATATATCATATATTGTATTATTTTAAATATTATAGTCAACTTGTTCTCTCACTTAGCACCACTGTTATCTTGAATACTTTTTTTAAAAATAGAAGTCATTTTAAAAAGCAATAATGACTCAATAGCAATGGAAAACCAGTACCCTAACAATGGAAATGACTGGATAATTTTGGAAATTTGGCTCAGTGAGGGGGAAAATGCTGTATGTTTTCAGGGACAAATATATTATCTGACATAAATATTTATATGTGCCAGTCTAAAAACCTAAACAAATAGCTGCAAATTCTCCTAACCCCATTTTATAATTGACAGGGTCAAGACCCACTAAAATATCTCATTTGGGCTTAAATGATTCCTAAAGAATAATTGGAATAAATTTCAATTCTAAAGCTATTATTTGTGAGTGAGGGTATACCTTTTCCCATTTGGCCAGGAAAATATCACAAGACTTGATTTATGTGAGAGCATAGAGAGAGATCTGGCAAATGTTTCTGAAATTCAACCTTGCCTGGATATGTTTCTTCTCATTTTTCCCTTTGCATCCTTGGGTATGAATGTTTAATATGAATGAAAAGAAAATGGTTTCTGACAAGTTTTACTGAACATTGCATTTTAATGGCTATTTTCCCAATGGTCTGGGGGCGGGGGGGAGCACTGGATTTGTAGTTTAAAAAAATACCTGAGGTTCAAGTCCCACTTCAGACAATTATTGGTTGTATGTCCACATAACATTTTTGAGACTCAGTTTTCTGATCTATAAAACAGAGATCAATGATATCTGCAATACTTGTCTCACAGAGTTGTTATGAAGATAAAATGACTTAATGAATGTAAAGAATTTAACAAATCCTATTTTTTAATGTCATTATAGACATCCTTGCCAAGAGATCAGAATTGCTGGTGGTGTGTCATTTTGCAAAGACTCTAAAGTGGAAACATACATTGAATATACATGAATAATTGTTTAATTGTAAAATGCACAACAGAATAGAGGAAGAAAAATATTTGATGAGATGTACAAAAATCCTGAGGATTCATGGACTACCCGTCATAGTGGCTGGGGAAATTAAATAGACTTGAAAGGAGAGACCAGTTTTTAAATTTTTAGAGAATTAGATTTTGAAGAGCAACAAGCCTTTAAAGTATTATACAAGGGGCAGCTAAGTGGCACAGTGGATAGAGTACCAGCCCTGGATTCAGGAGTACCTGAGTTCAAATGTGGCCTCAGACACTTGACACTTACTAGCTGTGTGACCCTGGACTAGTCACTTAACCCCAATTGCCTCACCAAAAAAAAAGAGAGAGATAAAGTATTATACAGTAGTATGATATTAATATAATAAACAATAATTAATATAGTGATAACAAACATATCTACTAAATAATAACCTTTTGCAATGCAACTGAGAATCAGGAAACAAACAAACAGAAAAAAACCCAAAAGGATTAGATATAGTTAGATGTCAGAAACCTTATATATTAGAGCTTATATAGTTTACTAAAAGGAAACACTTTTAGCTAGTTTTTAGACACAGTTCTAATGTGCTTGGACATTTGATTTCTGACTGTCATGTCAGATTAAAAGCAGAAAATTAGAAAGAAGGAGTAGGGTCCTACAAGTAAGCACAACAAAGGTATCAAGAAATGACAGTTGGCAGAAGAGACAGAAAATCAGTCATACAAACTCAAAAAACTATAGCAATCTGTAGCCATTTGGTAGAAGGACAAACAGCTCCACATTCCTTAAAAGCCCCTAAGAGCATCATTTTTACTGCACAATTAATGTTTATGACCCTATTTCACAGAATGCATTTAAATTCTCTTCATCATATCCTTTTAAAGAAAAAAAGGTTTCCACTAATGCTGAATAAATATTTTCAAAATTATAAAGACCTTCATCTGGAAAATCCCCTTTTGTGAAACACCTCATGCTACAATTATACTAAATAAATGAAATAAATGTTATAAAATTTCCACATGCTCCTAACATACTTGAATATAGATTACTTAAAAAGTAAATTTAGAGGGAGGGACGGGAGGGAGGGAGAAAAATCTGAAATTGGAAAGCTTGTATAAACAAGTGTTGAGAACTATTTTTACATGTAACTGGAAAAATGTAATTGGGAAATATTTTTTAAATAAATAAAATAACAATAGGTAAAAAATAAATAAAAACAAATAAAAAATTAAAATAAGTTTACAGTTAATTACCAGTGCATTATTTATACTACAATAACCTTATTAATAGGTAGAATATTTTGTTATGTAGACATGGCAATGCTGTAAAGTGGATTCATTGTAACTCTTTCTGTGTTAAATATTTCCACTCAAAACATGCCTTTAGGCTAATGGGGGTAAATTCTCCAAAGAGGGACAGTATCAGAATTATAGCTAAAATTGTCCAGGGGAGGCCATTTCATCACAAAGTCAGCTCTTCCCAGAACAATGACCCCTTACCACAAAGATTTAGTATGAAGTTCTGACATGAGACACCTCTCTCCCAACTGGTTTCTTTCTGTTTAGCACATGGTTGGGTAGGGGAGACAAGACATACTCATGACAGGGAAATTTCTGCTTTGAAAATCAAGTCGATGCTGCCAGTATTCTTCTTAGTAGGTTCCCCTGAGTCTTATTTTCCCCCTGTCAACAATCCAAACTGCCTAAAGACACAGAAGCAAGCCTACTTTGTTAAGTCTATAGCAGTAATACCTTCCTTAAAAATCCTTTCTAAAGCCACCCTGCATGCTGTGTTAATTGTATTGCAATGCAATCCAACTGTGATAGATAGCTATCTCTAGCCATGGTGCTGACTGCTTCTATAACAACATTAAAAGTATCCTCTTTTGTAAGAATTCCCTTTTCTCCTTCCTCTCTACGTAGGAGAGAAAGTGATTTGGACCGTTCTTGTATGTGAGGAGAATTGGCTCATGTTGACAAGGCCAAGAACATCCTTTCTCAATTCATTGATTCAGCATGTGGTTGTCAGTGTCTTTACAACTACCTCTTGTTGCTTGTACCCATCACAACACTGATGCCCAAGTTATTGGTTTTCAAACTTTTTTGTTCATACATTGTTATAAACCAAAAACAATTTTAGCAGACATACTTTAGTTGCATTTGCTTATTGGTATTTCTGCACTAATAATTACATACATTATAATACTTGCACATTACATTTAAAAAGGATGACATAACTGTGAAAAAAACAACATTAAATCCTAAAGTAAATAGGGAGTCATGGTAGCTTATTGAGCAGTCAAGTAGCATGATCAGAACTGTGCCTTAAGAAAATCACTTTGACAGCTAAGTAGAGAATGGATTAGAGAGGGGGGAAATTTCTGAAAGGGGGACTATTGCAATAGTCCCAAGGCTTTGAACTAGTATGGTTAGATATGTGAATGGAGAGAAAATGAAAGATATTGTGGATAGAAGGATAATATTTGGCTACTGATTAGATCGACATATGGGGTAAGGAAGAATGAGGAGTTGAGAGTGACATAAAGGTAACTAGAAAAATGGTAGGGTCCTCAACAGTAGTAGGAAAGTTCAGAGATGGGTGGGTTTGGCAGGAAAGATAATGTAGAGATCTGCAATACAGATCATAATCCATTTGTGAGCTGCTCACTCAGTGCAATTCATTCCATCCTACCCAAATGAAATAGATGGAAGACTTACTCACCAGTCATTACCCTGGAGGAAAGCCCACTCTCTGAAGAGAGCCTGATTACAAGGTGATCTAGGGTATAGGAGGTGTGTATGTCAATGAAGACGGCAGAGGTTCCCTCTTGGCACCTCTGTAGCTGCTGCTGTGAGTGCCCAGGTGGCAGTTATGACTATCCTGAAGGACTAACACTTGGTTCAGAATGGGGAAAATGAAGTTGGGAACTTGTACTTAGGAGAAAGAGAATAGGCTGGGAATGTGCTGAAGATAAGGGTAGTTAAGGATCATGTTAGAAACAAGTCCCATAACAGTCTACAGAGGGAAGGTAGGATGTGACCAATCTTCCCACCCTCAAATTAGTTGAGCACACATGCCTTTGAGCTAGATCACAGCCCCACTTTAGAGACCTAAGTAATCCTTTGCCACCCAAGGCAATTTCTCCTGAAACAGAAAGCAGAAAGAGCTCAGATGCCCTGGATTCTAATGAACAAAATCTCAAAAGAAAGCTCTTTTATCGCTTACTCCATAGCTCCCTCAATGCTCCTATACACTGCTTGGGTACAGGAGAGATTAGCCACTGGGTCACAGCCCTGTCCCTGAACACATTCTTTCTCCTACCAATTCCCAACATACAGCAGGGATTTCCAAACTCTCTGCATGCCCTAGCATGCACTGTTGAATTAATTCTCTCACTAGTCCTGTGCACAGTCTGGAAATGCTGTCATTCCAAACTTGGTCTCAGAACACCCTCCTTTTTCATTGCCTAATCTCATTCAAATGGACAACCGGAGCATGCTCTAATCTCATCTTCTGACTCCTCTTCCCTGATAGGGCACATAAAACTCTCAGGCTAGTTTTTCATTCACCAAAAGGTCAATCCGAGCCTTGAGGCTACTTCCTGAAATTGTTCCTAAGCATCCTCTCAGAATTATAGGCACCTCCTGCCTCTTGCAGCCTCTAGGGCACACCTGTTTCTCCTTTTCCCCATATCATCACAAGTTCCTGCTATTACCCTACCCAGTTTCAGCTTTGTACTATGAAAAATGTGTACAAACATTTCTGTATTACCACGCCCACCAAGTCCATTACTCCTTTCTGTGACTCTTTCTTTTTGCCTCTCTCATAAAGGAATAGTTAGTGATAAATACAGATTATGCCAAACTAACCTCATTTCCTGACAAGGTTACTGTTAAGAGAATGCTATGGATATATAGTTTACCAAGGTTTTTATCAACTTAAGATTTCACTTCTAATTTAATATTTCATGCAATCTTTGTACACAAGATGGAAAGATGTGGACTAGGTATGGATGCTGATAAGAGCAATTATAATAGCTCGCATTTGTATAGTGCTTTAAGGTATAGAAAGCACTGTATATGTGTTCTTTATTTGAGCCTCACAACAATCCAAGAAGATAGATGCTATTATTATCCCCATTTTACATGTGAAGAAACTGAGGCTGAATGTGCTTAACTGACTTGCCCAGGGTTGTAGTTAGGAAGTGAGGCAGGAACCAAACTCAGGAAGTACAGTTAGGTGGGATATGGGAACTTGTTAAATAACTGAATTCAAAGAAAAAGGCATTAATGGTTTGATGTCAGCTTGAAGTGAGGTGTCTGGTAGACTGCTTCCAGATATCTGTGCTTGGACTTGTGTGTTTGGCATTTTTATCAATGACTTGAATCAAAGGCGCAGATGGTGCACTATTAAATTTGTAAATAATATAAAGCTTGAAGAAATAGCTAATATGATAGATGCAAGTAAGGATATCTCAACTGTCTTGAACATCAAGCTGAATATAGCATAATGAATAATGATAGGGGGAAAAGAATCAAATTTGTAGGCAACACAAAGGATAGTGGAGAGATGTATGATACTTTGTCTGGGGCCCATATGTCTGGGAAAGTAATAGTTTCTGGGAGTATAAACCAAATCACAATTATAGCTGACCCACGCCATGGGGTTGCTTTATAGGCCTAACAAAATATTGCATCACCCAAAATTATTCTCCTATGTGTGATGTGCCAGTATAATATTTAGCACAAGTGCTGTATGCCATTGTTATTAGATACTCTCAAAAATGATGCTTCTGATTACATACTGAATGATTTAAAACACCAGTCCAAGATCATCATTCTCTCACATATTGTATAAATGGAAAATTTGCTGAATTTTGAGTCAGAGTTCCTAGGTTCAAGTCCTTGTTCTTGTCCCTGTGTTACCCTGGGACAGTTACTTGATTTTTATGGGCCTAAATTTCATCCATTAAGTGAAAGGATGGTTTAATCTCAAACTTCCCTACCAACTTTAAATTTAAGATGCTCATTAAAGCATCAGACTATTTTGGGCCTCTAATTTGTAGCCTTAAATATTATTTGTAAAACCTCCCTCTATTTCCAATCTTCTAATCAATCTGGTTCTTTTACTTAAAGCGAAGTGGCCATTTCATCTCTGAGTCTTTTATGTCAAGATCAGTTTAGCTGCTGTTGCTATATCCAAGACTCTTGTAACAAACAGGTTTTTAGATGGAAAAACAGTACTGTCTCTAGGAAAATGCTTGAAGTTAGGTTTCCAATATGAGACAGATGGGCATTCTGCTTGACTTAATTATATAAAGTATTTTAATATTTGCATGCTTCTGTGTTCAAAGATTATGTGGTTGGGCTGTTCATTTGAGTAACATTCTTCAGGAGCTGTGGAGAAATAAAAACACAGAGATATATACTGACAAAGGCTGAATGTTCCTTGAAATGTATGTTAGAGTTCTTAAATATGGTTATTATTACTAGCTAAAGCTATCTTTCAAAATACCACATTTCTAAAATTATCCTGAAAAACACATTAATGAGATTTCCTATACAAACACTTGATTTACGCTCAATATTTTCAAGAACGAATCTATTAAATAAAACCGTGTACACCTATGCTACAGAGATAGCAAACACTGAGTCCTAACTTGTTCAACTCATGATCCTGAACCCTCACTCTAAGCAGGCAAGCAAGGCAGGGAACAGGGGAGTTGACAGGTAGGATCAATGGTAGAAATCAGCAGAGACAGAGAGAGGTAGGCTGAGTAAGCTGGTAGGTTGTGTTCTAAGTGAATAGAGCGCTAGATTTGGAATCGGGAAAGCTGAAATCAAATCAAACCTCAGAACATGATTAGGTATGTAATCAAAGGTGAGTCATAACCTCTCAGCACATCAGTTCCCTAATTTGTAAAATGGGATTGATGATGATGGATGATGATGATGAGGTTGATAACCACCGCCATATCCTTTTCAGTTTGTTTTTGTTTGTTTTTTTAGTGAGGCAATTGGGGTCAAGTGACTTGCCCAGGGTCACACAGCTAGTGAGTGTTAAGTGTCTGAGGTCGGATTTGAACTCAGGTCCTCCTGACTCCAGGGCCGGTGCTCTATCCACTGCGCCACCTAGCTGCCCCCGCCATATCCTTTTCATGGGCTTATAAGTAAAGTACTTTGCAAACCTTAAAATGTCAAAAGAAAATTAACATTTTATTTAGTATGAAGCCTGTAGGTATTAAAACTACTAAGCACTAAGCTATTCTGGTTAATTTTCTGGTTCAGGATCATAGAGGAACCTGGTTATCTTATATACAAATCCCAGACAATTCCTAAAAAGAACTCCAGATAGAGCTATGATAAAGAATGCTAATGAGGGGAAGTGAGCACCTCCATCCAGTCTAGAATTGTACATGGAAAAAAAATGTCCAGAAACTAGTAGAGTTTGGGTTAGGTGTCATATCAGGGAAGCAGGGACAAGCTCCTTGTGGTAAATGGTTCTGAAGCCTCCAGGCTTGGGGAGAAGGGGTCATGCCATGGTAGTCAGTGGAAGCCATAATAAATGGCCTTGAAGTCTCTCAGCTTCACAAGAAGAGAGGAAAAGGGAGAGGGTCTTCCCAGGGAAGCAAATGGGCCCAAAGTCAGCAGGTGCTTTAAATAAGGTTACTTTCCAGGGAGAATGGGGAAGGAATGGGGCTTTGAATGACAAACCATCTCTGTTTAGGGGGTCATGAAGCCAGATCTTGGATCTGGCCTGTCAGAACAAAAGAGGTGGGGGGAGGATGGGGAAACTATAGGTCACTGTGCATAGAGAGCAGGAGACTGAAAGAACTCAGCACCTCTATACTCTTTATGAAGGGTCTTGCAGACAGCTCAGGCTCATGTGAATAAGCACACACACACAAGTGTTTAATGTAGAAATGTGTTAAACTCAACTAGGAAAAAATGCAAGGATAGGGAAACTTCCCTTTGTTTATCTCCTTTGCATAGAGAAGAACTGGGGGAAAAGAAAGGCAAAAGAATAAGAGGAGATCATAGAGGGATACATAATTAAAAATCATAACCATAGAATTGTATTAATTCAGTTTTAAAATAAAGGGTAGCAGAATGGATTAGAAAATAGAATCAAATATTAGATTATTTACAAGAAATACTTGGAAGCATAGTTTACACAAAGTTCAAATGAGAGGCAAGAACTGAAGCTTTATTATGCTTTGCATGAATTTGAAAAAGATGCAGTAGCAATCATGATCTTAGAGTAGGCAACACTAAAAATAAATATGGCTAATATAGATAAGCAAGGAAATTACAGTATTATTAAAGGTACTCTGGGTGATAAAACAATAGTAACATATAATATAAGTGCACTGAATGGCACAGCCTCTATCTAAACACTTTAAGGAAATGCTAATTAGAGTAGAGAGAAAAATAGACAGCAAAACTATAATAGTTGGCAACTTCAATGTTCCCCTTTCAAAACTGTACAAATCTAACAAAAAAAAATAAGAAAAACATTAGGGACCTGAATAGAATTTTAGAAATGTCAAGAATGAGAGATCTCTGGTGAATGCACACATTTCTCATGTGCTAGGGCAATATTATCACACTAAACAGAAATGGGGATCACTAAACCATACATAAAGACTCCAAATGGGTGCATATTATCTTAGAAAGCAGCATATTATCATGATCTATGTATATTATACTTGTATTTATTTTTAAGAATATGTCCCAAGTATATATCAATCTAGCTTGGGCTACACTTGTGAGTATAGTGGACTGCATGCAGCTCACTGACTTATATCCAACACCTCTTTTAGGGCAAAAAACTTACAGGAAAATTCAGAAAATGCAAAATAAATCCTTTACTAAAACTACAATAGAACCCAAATTATAATAAACAAAGAACATTTGAAGAAAGAATTCACATTTTAAAGACTAAATAAGTTAATCCTAAAGAATATGTGAATCAAATAACAAATCATAGAAACAACAGACACTTTTGTCAAAGAAAATGACAGCAATATGACAATGAGATACAACCAAAGCAGTCCATAAGAGGAAAATTTCTCTAAACACTTTTATCAATAAAAGAAAAGAACAAGACTAGGCATGTGACTTTATTTTTAAAAATGTAATAAAAGCAACAAAACAAAAAACCTTAATAAAACACAAAAATGCAAAGTTCCAATACTTTTAGGACCTATAATTTATTTGACGTTGATGCTCCCTATACCAGTGCAAATCCCAAACCAAACATACCTTAATAGAAGGCCTACAAGAGTATTTGGAAGCAAAAAAATTCATCAACTCTTCCTCCTTATCTAGCTGGTCCTTGATGATGTAGTTGAGGTCATTACAGTGCCTTTCTAGTTTGGTTTGACCTGTCAGAGCTACTCCATTGGAATAGCCTTTGAAAACTCACCCCTACTCCATGATGAACATCAGAGTGGCACTTCAATAGGAGGAATATTAGAGTATTTTAAGGAAATCATATAACAAAAAAAGCAAATAGCAAATCGACTTTTCATAAAATGAAATATTTCAGAAAGGGAAAAATCTTGTAGTTTCATGAAAATTGCTCTGAAGAAATCACTGAGAACATAGAATAGTTAAAAATGAATAGAAATGCCCTACATTGAGATGTGATTCTCTTGGAAAAATGTGCATATTATAGATTTTCATAAATATAATGGAGAACATAATACCAGAAAAAGACTACTAATCACCAAGGGTAATGAGATTAAAAATGAAATTAAAATAGATAAACTCAATAGCACAATGTTAAAAGACCATTTTAACAAGATAAACAGGAAATAATTTTGAACAATTAACACATAAGCAACGAAAACAACAGCTACTGACAAAAACAGAAGAGAGGATTCTTGGGAAACTTTAGCAAACAAAAACAAATACATTTGGATGACATACATCTTAGGGAATTAAGGAAATTGCCTTATGTACTAAATGAGCCTGTTATTTTTTTTTAATCATTGAGCCCTAGGGAACCATGAGTGGTTGTAAAAAACAAACAAACAAAAAAAAACCCAAATATGGTATCAATTCAAAAGAAGCTATGATAGCCTCAGAATGATGTCACAATAAGTTCCCTATAAATATCTACTTTTTAAAAAATAGGAACATGTAGTTGGAAACATGTAGAGGAAATGAAAATATAAACTATAAACAACAGTGAAGTTTTCAAGCGCAATTCAAGCCAACTAAATTTGACAGCCCTTTGCAATAGGGTTACAATATACATGGTTAAAGAAAGCTCAGGAAATGTTATCCAGCATTTTGTCTAAAGTAAAATACTGAATATACTGCCTCATAAAGTTTTACTTGATAATTGAATCTACTATATATGGCACATAAACATTACCTTATGGATTGTGGTTTCACCAAAAAAAAAGGACTGGAAAAGAATGAACAGTGTAATTTTAAAGGGAAAAGCAAGAGTATTTGGCATTAAGGAAAAATGGAATTAAAATGATAGACAGTGGTTCTTAGTTTCAGAAGCTCACATCTTATGGAAAAGCTGAAACAGACTCCTTGGGAGGAGGGACTGTTTTTGTCTTTCTTTGTATCCCCAGTGCTTAGCACAGTGCCTAGTACATGTTGTTGTTGTCTTTATTCAGTCATTTCAGACTCTTTGTGACCCCATTTAGAGTTTTCTTGGCAAAGATATGAGTAGTTTTCCATTTCCCTTTCCAGCTCATTTTACAGATAAGGAGACTGAGGCAAATGGGCCAAATTTAAACTCATGAAGAGGAGTCTTGCTGACTGCAGGCCTGGAACCCTATCCGCTGCACCACCCATCTGCCTAGTACATAGCTGGTGACTAATAAGTATTTGTTAACTTGCAGAGTAACATACTTGTTTCCTTGTTGAGGTCAATTTCCCCTTCAGTAAAGCCTTTAGACCCTATGGTCCTTTCTTCCTCTAACCTTATGATTTCTACTGATGAGGAAACAAAGGGTCAGAGAAATGTCATTTTGGCCAAGATCATAATAAATGGCATTGTGGTAATTGAACCCAGGTCTACTGACTCCTAGAGTAGGTAAAGGTTCTTTCCACTATGCTATGATGGTATATGACTAGATGAGTCATGAGTTATAATCGGTTTAAATGTATCTGAAATTTCAAAAAACTATAATCTCATTGTTTTGGGTATGCAGATTGTAGTGACCATCACAGTCCATCCCTAGCTTCTCATTCTATCCCATTCTTATTCATGTTCTTTCATAAAACAATCACAGAAGACCTACCATTGCACTGAAGAGCTTCCTCCATGTTTTTAAGTTCCAATTCAATGTGAGTGGGTTATCCACTTATTTTTCCTTTTCATGTCATACATTTTTTGATAATGTCTTTTCTACCACTTCTTGACTACAAAGTCATGGTTGGTTCAATATATTACATATATTCACTCAGAATGTATTTATTGGGTACCTACTATGTGCAAGGAACTATCCTTATTCGGAAAATCTTTTTTAAATGCTGTTATGAACATTTTGTGGGAAGAGATATGGGTCCTTTGAGAAAACAGTTTCTGGAAGCAATTTGTATCAAAGGTAATTTGTAAAAATGTGCAGAGAATGTAGCTCCAGGGAGGACCTGCATTTAGATTTCAAGCAACACCTAGCTAGCTGGAAAATTGTTGGGGATAAGGGAATAGGATTGGAATGGGAGAGGTGTTGTTTGTTTGCCTAGTGTGGGGTAAAAGGTTGTTTCCTTATTGTTGGAGGATGCAAGGGACTATCAGGCAAAGAAACCTAAAGTAGTTTTCTCATTTTTCCTTAGAAGGCCTTTGATATATCTGAAATCTATAGGGGATTATTTCAACAACAGGCTATGAACAATTGACTGCCAAGAACTTATTCTTTCAGCCAAGAGATCCATAGTCAACAGCTGTGAGAAAATGAGTAACCAGAAGGTTAGGGAAAAACTGCCAGGAAGAGCTCATGATGCCAAATTCACCTGAATTCCTAAATCCACACACAAATCTATGAATCCAATATAGGATTCAAAGTGAGTTAGAAAGGAGTATTCTGATCAAAATCTGGTTTTATGATTAATATTAGATTAATCATAACTAATAATGCCTAAGAAGTACTGAGAAAGACAATAAGGCATACCTGCTTACTTCTTTTGATCTTAGATTTACAACTGGAAAGGACCTTGGAAAGAGTCTAGGCTGGAACATTTCTTTTGAAAGTTGAGGAAACTGAGACCTGGACTGATAAAATGACTTGCCTAAACTAATCAATAATACTGTCTACCTGGAATGCAAACATAGGTCCTCTGACTCTAAATTTTAAAAGCTTATTTTTGAATAATTGTTTAACATTATTTGGGGGGCAAGTGGGTGGTGCAAGAGATAGAGCCTGGAGTCAGGAAGAGCTGAATTTAAATTCAGATTCAGACACTTGCTGGCAGTGTGACCCTGGGAAAGTCACTTAACCCCTATTTGCCTCAGTTCCTCATTTGTAAAAAGAGAACATTCTGGAGAAGGAAATGGCAAACCACTCTAGTAAAGAAAACCCCATACACAAAAGTCCATGGGGTCACATAGAGTCAAGCACAACTCAAAAACAAGAACAATACTATTTAGCTTTTTACTCTTCTATTTTGGCTGACTTTAAAAAAGGAGTTTTTTAATGTTTGTACAGGGGAAATGTGCCTCACAACATATGGCCATTACCTTCTGCTATCTAGTGACAGCCTACCTATGTAGGAGGAAAAAAAGTGCTTAAGGTGCATGTGTGGAGGATTGGAAATCAGCCTTTTGTAGTAATTATGGCATATAGATATCTCAAATGAATTTTCACATAATTTCTGTATGTTTAAAGGCCTAGAAGGTATTATGGTCTATTCAAGTCAAGACCTTTAAGTGCCAGGATGAATGGGGCTATGTGAACTGCCTGGCGCCTTTAAGAGGCAAATGTAGCTGCCAAGTATGCTATACCAGATTCTGATGTACTAGGCTCTTTTGGAGGATTTTCTTTGACCTTGTGACCTCTTTTATCTTCCTAAAGTTTGATTCTACAAGTTTCCAAGAGCAGCTTGAACTCAACCTAATGTCTGCCTCTTATGACATCTGGTCAGCCACCTACTGTAGAACTCACAGAGGAGATGACTTGCCTTACCAATAAGACCCCATGTTCATGGCTCTTTGCTGCCCCAATCTGGTCCCTGACAGCTATGACCTGCCCTTATCAGATTCTCACTTCCCTAGTTAACTCTCTTGGATTCCTTTGATATGAGGAACATGATATATAGGGTATACCAGCCTTCCTGTATATTAGTCCCCATCCCTCTACTCCATTAGACTTGGTTCAACATTCTAAGATGTCTTTTGTGATCACTCCTTGACTCTATCTCCCCAGAAGGGGAGATTATATTTCTATACTATTTGTGCAGTTTGTGTAATTGATTTTAGTCATCTTCCTAAATGGTTGTTTCTCTAGCTCCAGTTAGGAAAGCTGCTTCCTGTGAACAGGGCCTGTTTCTTCTACTTTGTTTCCTCTTTTGCATTAGGCAGTTCTCAGTACTCATTCATAGAAAAAGAGACTGAAAAATGAAAAAAATGAGAAACAGTAGGGCCATTGAACTCTTTGCTGAATTAAAACTTACAAATTACTCATCTGTCATAGTGTACGATATTAGCAGCAACAACAACGATAACAAAAGTTGTTCCTTCTCACTATGGTTCACTTTCTTTTTCTTAAAAATAATTTACTACTTTATTTCATTGGGTTGTATTGTTAGCAAAAATTTCCTCTGGAAATTAGCGGGTCCATAGTTTGTTACTGGGTACATAAGTAATCCTGATTTTGAAGACTTTTGGTCTCATCCAAATACAGGGTGGACCAAAAGTCAAAAAGGGGTTTCAATATTTAATGACTCCTTTATTTTTTGTTTTTAATTTACAATCACACAGCACATTATACAGTATATATAGGAAATGAATTTATATTAGATATGAAAAATCAAATCTCATCAATGGCAAAAAATAAAGAAAAAATATTTTCAAAAAGCTATTAAAACATCATGAGTTTTGGCTCACCCTGTAATAAATAAGATTTTATAGAGAATGAAGCTATTCCCTATGATGACCCAAAGAATCAAGTTTATTTGCTGTTAAGTAAATTGTTTGGGATTTCAGTTTGAAGTTTCTGTTTTATAATAACTTCGATAAAAATTTGAGACATTTCAAAGTGAAATGATGAAAAAGGAACACCAATCAGGAAGATGTTGAGACCAGTCCAATTGTTGTAGCCAAATTTACTGAATTTAAAAAACCATCTTGCCTTGCAGTGCTCCTAAGTGTAAGCAAACAGACCACCGTGAAGTTAACTAGAATTTATGTGCCAAAATCTGTTGCAGAAATCTGTTGAAGAAGCAGAGAAATTTTTATGAAGAACTTGACAAGTTTGTCGGTATAACACTCATGTGACTTCAACATGAGAGGGGTACAGAGGAGGATAGTAAAAAAAATTCATTGATAACTATGTTTGGAATAAAGGCATTAAAGAGGACAAAGGCTTGTATATTCTCAGAAACTTCTTATCTGTATATCATGAATATTTTCTTTAAGAAGAAAGTTAAAGGGCATTGAATCTGTTAAAAAATGAATAATTCAAAAATAGAGTGATTATTTCTTAATACACTAATAATCATCTTCTATGTTCAATCACTTGATTAATTAATTGGGAAAAAAGATTAAATCAGTACCAAATTCAAAGAATTAGATAAAGTTGGGGGGAGGGGGAGGAAATGATGTGCAATTACCAAAAAAAAAAAAATCCAATCCCTATCCAGAGACGAAACTTCTGGCTAAACAACTCAGTATTATCCCTCTGTCTTCTCTAGGAGTGTTTCTACCCTCCCCTAGTCAGTCATTCAGCAAGTCAACATGATTTATTAAATACTTACTAAATTCTAAGGCACTGAACTATTCCCTGGGGGTATAAAGAAAGGTTAAAAAAAAAGGTTCCTGACCTCAATAGCACATTTTAATGGGGGAACAACATATAAATAACTAGGCATATACAAGATACATACAGGATAGATAGATGTAATCTGAGAGGGGAAAACACTAACAGATGGGGGCACTTCTGAAAGTCATCTACAGAATGTAGGATTTGAGTTGAGACTTGAAGGGGGAAGTAAGAGATTGAGGTGAGGGGGCAAAGTATTCCAGGCAGAAGCTATAATCAATAGAAAGGACTAGAGATTGAAAATGGAATGTCACTTGCAAAGAACAAAAATAAGTCAATGTAGTCATATAGAACATGTAAAGGGTAAGAAGATTGGAAAGATAGGAAGGGACAATATTATAAAGGATTTTAAATGGCAAGCAGGGCTTTCTCTTTCATCCTGGAGGTACTAGGGAACCAGTGGAGCATATTTAGTGGGGCCTCAAGTGGGGAGAAAGTGAGTGAGTTAACTTACACTTTAAGGAAAGCATGTTGGTAGGTGAGTGGAGGTTAGATTGGAGTAAGAAGAAACTTGAGGCAAAAAGACTAATTGGGAGGCTATTTCGATAATCCAGGTGAGAGGAGATAAGGGCATGAACTAGAGTGGGAACTGAATTAATAGAAGAGGAATACACACATACATACACACACACACACACAAACACAGTGTTGTGAAGATAGATGTGATAAGCAATGTATGGGAGAAATGAGGTGAATGAGAATGAGGTGTTATGGGTGACTCCATAGTTGTGAGCCCAGGTGCCTAAGAAGATGCTATTACTTTCAACAGTAAAAGGAAAGTTAAGAAAAAGGGAGCATGGAAGGAGAGGGGTAATGAATTATGTTTTAGATATGTTGAGATTTAGACATCTCTTGTACAGTACTAGGCATAGGATCAAGGGTACATGTGGGGGAGTTGGCCTTGGAAAAAAGAAAGGATACCTCTTCATTTAGGACCAGAGTAACTTAAATAGTGGGGATAAATGTCTATATGATGTGACATGAGAAGAAGAGAGAGAAGTGATGTCACTGGAGAGCCAGTTTGGAAGAGTAACTGTGGATAGTTTAGAGGGTAGAGGCATAGAATGGTTAACTTGCACAGTGAGGGACCAGTTGAGATTAGATAAGATAAATTTACATTGGACCCAATTCCTCATAGTTTCATGATTCCTTGAAATAGCACATGAATAGGCATGAAAAAGATAGATAGTAGGAATGATCCGGGGTTATGATTTGACATGGCATGTTCAGTGAAAGGACAAGGGATCAAGGGATTCATTTTTGCTGATGTTGTTAGTCACTTTGCTTTTCCATTTGTGTATGTGTATGTGGGTATATATACACATATAGCAAAAACCCCAATTGTAGAGAGGTCCACTGTGTCAAGGACTTTTATTGTATGGCTTAAAGAGAGGCACACCACATCCTTCTCATTGAGAGACTTTTAATCCTATCAAGAGTAGAAGCAGAAGATTGGGACCAAAAACCACCATTTTCTTCTCTTCAGAGAGAGAAGGGAAACTAGACTAGAAGTATATCTATCTGTTCCCTTATATATTGTTTTTCTAGAAGGATATGATCAGGTTCAAGCTAACTTCTGCTTGTTTTGTAATTTTGGAGAAGGGGAGGAGTACCTCAAACTTTTTATCCAAGACTTGACCCCTTTCCTACCAAATACATTTCTTAATGAACGTACATAGAAAATAGCAAAGAAAACCCATTTATCTAAACTGGTAGCAAAACAGAAATAAGAGAAGGTACACATAGGAGAATATATACCAGACAATGCTGAGTAAAGGAACTTTCCCTTTGGGAGTGAGATAACTAAATTCACCCTAGACAGAGAATCCTGGATCTCAACGAAGGGGAAACTTCCCATGGTCTCTATTGTAGCAAGTTGGAAATAGGGACATAATAAAGACTTCTAACTCCTCCCATGACTTTCCATAGTCTTCTTCAACAACCTGAAGTAGTGTTAGCAATTTCCATCTTCCCTCTCAAAGCTGAAAAGCAGAAGTTCCTAAAGCAACTCCATGCTCAAAGGAGACCTGAATATGAAGCTTGAGGAGTCCCAAAGAGGACTCAAAGCATGGAGAGTCCTGAAAAGGACTAAAAATGGCTACAGCTCTCCTGCTATCCCCAACACCCTACCCCTTATGCAGGGGAGGACATTCATCTCCACCAATAAGGAGAGAGTCCCATATAAATGGGCTTTGAGACAGGGCAGTCTTTTAGACATAAAGCTCTTAGGGAGCAGGGACCTTAAAAATATGTTCTCTGTGGAAAAAGCAATGTTTTCAGTCCCAAATTATTAAACCCTGAAAAGTCATTCTACCTCTGGCATAGGTACTAGATGGCAAAGTGAAGAGAGCACTGGACTCAGACTCAGGAAGAACCGGGTTCAGATCCTGCCAATAGTTATGTGGCCCTGAATGAGGCAGCCTCTCTAAGCCTTCAGCTTCTCATATATAAAAATGAGGCTAATAAATAAATAAATAAATAAAAATGGGGATAATAGCAACTACCTCACAGGGTTGTTGTGAGGATCAAATAACACAACCTATATAAAAGCACTTTGCAAACTTGAAGTTTCTATGTAAATGTTTCCTTTTATTTTTACTATTACTAGGGCTCAGAAAATGAAGGTTTTATTCATGTTTCTGCCATTTACTAGCTAGTTGACCTTATAAGTCTTCTAACCTCTTGAAAACTCATATTCTTCACCTGGTAACATCAAAAGGTTTGAAAACATCTTGCAAATTACAAAAATACCAAAAAAAATATGGTGTTATTACAATATTTTCTCCCAGACAGCTAAAAACGCAGCTCCAAGGATAATAGGAGGGTATTTCAGCTGTTTTTAAACAACCACTTTTTGTAAAGGAAATATAAAATGTTGAATGGATAATCTTGCCAAGAAAAGGAGAATTACCTGTTTTTCATATGCTGTTCTTTGGCAGTTTCATCTATTAAAAACTTTATTTTTATTTTAAAAAATTGACATTCACTTACAATACTTTGGAGTGCTTAGACAGTGTTAAAACTGAGAGAATATAATTATCCTCTACAAGTGTCCAGACAGATTAGAAATAGATATTTAAATCACCATTTCTCTCTTCCCACTGCTGTTTTCCAAATTTCAGCAGTTTCTATGACTACTTATCACTTGTTAATACCATGTGAAGAAGTTCAATTCAACCCCCTCTGTCAGCCTTTCATGTGACTTCCTCAGGTTCTTCAATTTGGCAACCATGAAGCCTACTTATATAATTGTTTTACAGGCAAAGTAACAATTGAAAATGTATCAAGAAATTGTGTCTCCATCATCACCAGCCACTTGTGAAGATGAAGTAAGATAAGATATGTGAAGACATTTTGTACATGTTAAAACACTATACAGGGGCAGCTAGGTGGCACAGTGGATAAAGCACTGGCCCTGGATTCAGGAGGATCTGAGTTCAAATCCAACTTCAGACCCTTTATACTTACTAGCTGTCTGACCCTGGGCAAGTCACTTAACCCTTATTGCCCCACAAAAAAGTAGAAAACGCTATATAAATGCTATCCATATGTATAATATTGTTCTATTTTTCCAAAAATAGCCAAAAAGGTACTAAATGGTGCATACCCTTTGATGCCACAATATCATTGCTAGACTTATATCCCAAAGAGATCAGAGGAAAAGGGAAAAGAAAACTATATACATATTTATTGCAGTTCTTTTTATGGTGGCAGTGAACTGAAAACTGAGTACTCCTAAATGGCTGAATAAATTATATGATTGTCATCAAATACTGTTATACCATAAGAAATTAAGGAAAAGATGGTTTTAGAGAAATTTGTGATGACTTTTTTGAAATGATTGATGCAGAGTGAACAGGACCAGGAGAATAACGTATGCAATCACAACATTGTAAAATGGACAGCTTTAAAAGACTTAAAAACTCTGATCAGTGTCATGACCAACACCATAATTCCAGAGGACCAATTAGGAAGACTGTAAGCTACCTCCTGACAAAAAAATAATGAACTCAATTTGCAAAATGAAACATACATTTTTGAACAAAGCTGATGTGAGGATTTGTTTTTGATTGACTATATTTATTGCTAGGCTTCTAAAAAATAATAATAGACATTATGTTTTAAAGTTTTGAGTTCCAAATTCTATGCTTCCTTCCCTCCCTCCCCTTCCCCCTACCTAAAATGGTAAATAATCATATATTGGTTATGTGTTCAATTATGCAAAACATTACTATATTAGTCATTTTATAAGAAAACTTGAATAAAAGAAAAAATGAAAGAAAGTGAAAAATAGCATGCTTTTGTCTGTTCAATCAATATCAGTTCTTTCTTTGGAGGTGAATAGTAGGCCTTCTCATTAGTCCTTTGGGATTGCCTTGGATCACTGTATTGCTGAGAAGAGTCAAGTTATTCACAGTTCTTCATCAAACAATATTGCTGTCATTGTGCACAACATTCTCCTGGTTCTGCTCACTTCACTATACATCTGTTCATTTAAGTCTTTCTGGACCTCTCTGAAAGCATGCTGCTTGTCATTTCTTATACCACAATAATATCCCATTACATATCCTTTACCACAGCTTGTTCAGCCATTCCCCAATTGATGGGCATTCCCTTGATTTCCAGTTCTTAGCCAACACAAAAAGAGCTTGTTGCAAGGCTTTTGTAACACTATCATAAGCCTCTTGTGATCCACTTCTGTCTTCTCCAACAAATTATCCCTTCACCCATCCCTTTTTTCTCTTGAAACTTTCTCCTTGCCCTTGTTGTTGTTCAGTCATTCAGTCATGTCCATCTCTTCATGGCCCCATGGACCATAGCACACCAATACTCTCCACGGGGTTTTCTTGGTAAGACCATTGGAGTGGCTTGCCATTTCTTTCTCCAGTGGATTGACAAACAGAGGTTAAGTGACTTGCCCAGAATCACAAAGGTAGTAAATGTTGGAGGTCAGAAGTGAACTCAAGTTTTCCTGATGCCAGGCCTAGCGCTCTATCCACTGAGCCATCTAGCTGCCTAGACTTAAGGAGTTTTGTTATTGTTTAGTCATTTTCAGTGATGTCCAACTCTTTATAACTCCTTTTGGAGTTTTCTTGACAAATATATGGGAAAGATTTACCATTTCCTTCTCCTATTAATTTTACAGATGAGGAAACTGAGGCTAACAGAGTTAAGTGATTTGCCCAGGGTCACAAAACTAGTATATTCTGAGGCCAGACTTAAACCCAGGAAGACGAGCCTTCCTAATTCCAGGCCCAGTTCTCTAACTACTATGCCACCCAGCTGCTGCCTGTTTTAGGGAGCTCCTCTCTTCAATTACTGCCTATTTCTTTACAGTCTTCAAATATGCCAAAGTTTCCCCTAGCCTTAAAAAAATCTTCATCATGGGGCAGGTAGGTAGCACAGTGGATAAAGCACCAGCCTTGGATTCAGGAGGACCTGAGTTCTAATCCAGCCTCAAACACTTGATACTTACTAGCTATGTGACCCTGCGCAAGTCACTTAACCCTCATTGCCCTGCAAAACAAAAAACAAAAATCTTCATCAGACCCTACCATGCCCTCATTCCCCATCCTCTGTCTGCTCCTTCTCTCAGCCAAACTAGAAAAAGCTGTCTGCATTTATTACCTCTACTATCTATCCTTTCACTCACCCTTCAAATCTTTGCAATTTGACTTCCAAACTCATCACTCAAATAAAATTGCTTCCTTCAAAATAACTATTCTTAGGCCGGCCCCATAGCTGAGCATCATAGAAGCCTTGACCTTGCCCATATCTGAACCAAATGGGTTTACATCTCCATAGGCAGCCTGGTAACCTCCCACTTTCAGGACTCACCACGCCGGTGCCAGACAGTGCAGATACATTATCATCTTTATTCCTACTGCAGCTCAGATTTCCAAAACTCAGGTGATCACCAACCTCAGTTTCACCTAGTAGCAGGAATTATAGGCTTACACCACAATTTCTAGCTCTGTTTGGCTTTTAATGCTCTTAACAACCCTACCCCGACCTTTCTTTCCAGCATCACAATACCCTCTATAGTCCAGACAAACTGGTCTTCTGTTAATTCTTTCACAAGTGGTACTCCATCTCCTGTCAATGCATTTGCAATGGCCATTCCCCATGCTAAAATGCATTCCCTCCTTACTTCTCTGCCTCATAGAATTCCTCCTTTTCTTCAAGACTGCTCAACCATCACATTATAAATTAAAGTTTTTCTGATCCTCCTAACTACTAGTTTCTCTCCGGGATGCACTTAAGACCTTTTCTATCAATCTACACTACTTCATCCTGAAGGCTCTCTCTCCAGCCCTAGAATTCACATATTGGAAGTACCCTCTGATTAGATTTCTTCTCCCAGAATTTCCATTTAAAGAGGGCACCCAGGCCAACCATGGCTCATTCCTCTTTGGGCTATACTCTGGATTTCCACTCTGCCCCTATGCCTAGTACCTTTCTCTCTCTACCCCCAACTCTTTTTAAGCCTCCTTTTATGCAGTCTGTCACTCAGAGTGTGAATTGCAGACCTTGATGGATCGGCTTCTTCCAAGCTTGCATGGACTTTGGCCTAACCATTAATCTTAAAAAGACGAAAGTCATGTGTCAGAGTGCTATGTCGCCTCCATTGATACACATCGGTAGCTACCAGTTAGATGTTGTAATCCAATTCTTGTATCTTGGCTCTATTGTCAGTGACAATTTGTCACTTGATTCTGAGATCAATCAGAAGATTGGGAAAGCTACTTCAAGCATGTCTAAGCTTGCCAAGCATGTCTGGGCAAATGGTAAACTGACAAGAGGAACCAAATTTGCCATCTATAGAGCATGCATCCTGAGTACCTTACTGTATGGCAGCGAAACATAGACTACATACACTAGACAAGAGAAGAAGATTAACAGCTTCCATGTGCACTACCTTAGGTGCATCCTTGGCATATCTTGGTCAGATAGGATCATCAACACAGAAGTGCTCCAACGTGCACAACTTCTGAGCATCTACACGCTACTGAAACAAAGACGGCTATGTTGGCTTGATCATGTGCACCGCATACACAACAGGCACATTCCTAAAGACCTACTTTATGGCAAGTTAGCCTCAGGCCAAAGACTTGCTGGATACCCCCAGCTTCGCTACAGACATGTATGCAAGCGAGACTTGAGACTTGAGGGCTCTGGGAATAGACACTGGCAGCTGGGAGGAGATGGCCAAGGACCACGCTCAATGGAGTTCAGTACTCAGGAGCAGCTTGCGCAGCTGAGATGGGCCTTCAAGCTCTGGAGGAAGAAAAACGAATGAGATGCAGGAACTGACAGGCAACAGAGAGCACAGTTTTCTGATGTCCTCGTTGCAGCAGGAGCTGCAGCTCCCGTATAAGACTGCACAGCCACACTGTGGCCTGTGGCTCTTCAAGGTGCTGATCCATGGTCGTCCGTGACTGGCAGAAGCCTACCTATGCAGTCTTCTCCAATTCAAATTTAAGTTTCTTGTGGGCAGAGACAATCTTTCTACTTGTATTTGTATTCCCAGCACTTAGCACAGTGCTTGGCACATAATAAAAGCTTAATAAATGCTAATTGACTAATGGCTAGTGCTCTCACCTGTTTATATTTAATTACCTTGCATTTCTCTATTTACATATATGTAACTTGTCTCCTCTGGTAAAATGAAATCTGCTTGACAGTAGAGATTGGTGGTGTAAAATAGATGACTGTGGGTTAATCGGTATCAACTCTAGGGAAGAAACAATGATATCTATAGAAACATAATTTCATTAGCATAGGGAATTCCCAAATAAGGAAACCCTCTCTACCAATTCAGGTCAGCACTATCTCTGCAACTTAAAGAATCTTAAAGAGTTGCCTAGACCACTTAGATATTAAATGATTTGCCCAGAGGCACACAGCAAATATGTGTCACAGGCAGTGTCAAAGAAGGGAAAGTCAAACAGTAACTAGTAACCAGGGAGCTGGAACCAGCAAGAAGAATGATAAGCTGTACAACCACAAGAGTCAGCCCTTGCCTCTACATTCCACTGGGGTCCTACCCAGGGTGCTTTTGTGTATCACAAACTCTCCACTGGGGCTGGGAGGAGGAAAAACCCACTAAAAAATGAAAATGTACTCTCTTGACAGTCTATGGGATGTAATATCAAGGATAAGGCAGACACTCAAAGAAGTATTATCCTTCTTGGGAAAAATGTAATGAGGCAAAGTGATGGAAGCCATAGTGAGGAAGACATAAGGAACACCAAGAAGACCAATTTAGCCATACTATAAAATACAGAAAAGGAAGTAATCTGTAATAGGTCTGGGTAAATATTTTGAAGCAAGGTTGTAAAGGGCTTTAAAAGTCAAACAAAGGAGTTTATATTTGATCTTGAAATAATAGAGAGTCACAGGAGCCTATACAGTTGGTTGGTGATATGGTTAGACATGGAGGTTGAATTACAGTGAGCAGAGATTTGAGACAGGGAGACCATTTAGGAGGCTATTAAAATAGTCCAGGTGAGGGTATTGGACACCTGAACTAGAATAATGGCCAATAATCTGAGCTATCTCTGGTATATTGTGATATTGTAGTAGAATTAATTATATTTCATTACGAGAAATGTGAAGAATGCAGAGACACGAGGTAAAACTCCTGTGAGATGATGTAGAGTGAAGAGAACAAAGACAAAATAACTATAGAAAATGGCTACAACAACATAAATAAAAACAATATTGGTAGGCAAACTGTAGTCAGAAATGGTGGTCAAAGTTACTGTTATACTACCAAAGCTAAAGGATGCATGTCTCCTTTATGTTAGTAATTAAATTAATGTTCCTTTATAAGTGCTTACTCTTTGAGAGTTAAAATGGATACAATACTGGAAAGAAAGTTGACATCTCAACCAAAAATTTCCCACCTCTGATCTATACTCTCTGAATGATCCTCATCACTTAACTTCACAGTGTTCTAGTCAACTAAAGGTATAAGTTTCAGAGAAAGTTGCAACCTGATTTGGTAGGTGTTTCATCATCTGGGAATTCCCTATATCAATGAAATCACAAGTTCAATTTCTATTCTTATCCCCATCTTAATAGGTGTCAGAGATACTATGACAAACATGAAAAAATCCCTGCCATCATTTAACTGCTTTGGAGTTGGGAGGGGATGTATGTTCTAATGGGGTATGGCTGGTTGTTTGTTGAGAAGTACCTGTTCTGACAAAACAAAATATATAAATAAAATTTAAGAGAAATTGGTATTTTGGTAGGAGTAAAAGACTTGAGGGGAAAATGATGAAGTAAATTTTATAAATGTTGGTTTTTAGAATCTGGAAATGTGTCTAAATATATCCAATAAACAACTGGAAATATGGAAACAGAACTCAGGGGAGAGATAAGGATTTGGCAATATATATTAGTTTGTGATCTGCATAGGAGTAATAATTGAAGCCTTGGGAGGCAATGAAATTGCCAAGGGAAAGTATGTAGAGACAGAAAAGAAATGAAAATGGAGTCTTGGGGGATATAGATCATTAGAGAACCAGAGAAGGAAGATTGTGGGGCATAAGGGGGTTTGCTTAGGGAAAGCTTGCTTTGAAACTTAAGAAAGTTAGGTTATGTGTTAAGCTATTGTTTTTCTTAATGACCCAAAATAGTATGTATTTCTAAATACCTTTTATAGTTGATCTTGGGAAATTTGCTTAAGAGGATTCCATTATGTGTCAAACTAATATTTACAAGACATTGTGTTTTTAACTAACTTTTATGCACTCTTCCAGTGTAACTCAATGTCCTTTATTATATGGTAGCCTAATATTTTTTCTACATTCTGTCATGGTTAAGTATTATGTGAAGCTAAATACATGCTCAGTGGGGAAGAATCATGAGAATACTTAGGTCAACAGAAAGCATCTGTTCTTATGAAAAAACCCAATATCAATCAAGAAAAACAGAAACAAATGACCTTAATAAATCGGGAAATCAGCTACAAGGGTCTCAGCAGCCAATGAGGTTCACAGACACAGTCTGGCTATCTCCCAGGCAACCCTTTACTAAAGAAATTATGAGATAGTCCTTATGTATAGAAAAAAAAACAACTAAAGTTAAAAGCAGCTATCATGGGCCAGAGGTTGTAAGGGAGTAGAAAAATGGAAGCAAGAAGATTATATTATAGCAAAAAGCAGAGAGGGATAATAAAAGATCTTACCAGATTTCTGCTTAGGAAAATAGTCTGTACAGGTATATGTCCAACTTTCAATCTAGACTTATAGGAAATTCCCCTTTTTACACAATTCTTCTGGATAAACAGTATTATTGTTCATCCAAATCAGCAATCCATTTACCATTTCCCTGTCTTTGCACAGTCTGTGATCCCCCGTTCTCAGAAAAGACTTCCTCTTGACCTTCCTCTTAGACTAAGACTCCTTCCTGATCTCTTTGAATACTTAGCTTCTTCAAAGCTCAGCTCAGGAATCACCTTCTCTGTGAATCATTTCCTTATTCTCCTAGTTGTTAGTTATCTCTCCTTCCTCAATTTACCTTGTATTTATTTGAAACCCAGGGCACCATGGATATCTATCCCTGGCATCTCTAGCTACTTTGGGCTCCATGATGGATATTTTGTGTAATGCAATTAGGTAAATGTGGCTCAAATCCTCATTCCAGTGAACATTATCAGTTCATAAACTAATTGGTAACCATGAATTAAGTAGCAAAGAATTTAGTTAAAATATCAAGGCAAGGTAATTTGAAAGGAAATTAAAGGGGCAGTAAGTAGAGTTACTCTGTTTTCACCCCAACCCCATTTCCAAAATATTCAGAGTCTTTCGAAAGTACTAATAGGAAAGTAATAGCTTCCAAGGAAACACGCTTGGAAATAGAAAAACTCTCCTGCATCTGGGAGAGAAAGTGGGGGTGGTATACAGAAAAGATTCTTTCCACATTTGGTACCAGGAGTAACAGAAAGGTACTAGAGTTTATTGAGTAAGTGAGTTACATGGTTAAACCTATGAAGAAGGTGTATTGGAAAGCAGAGAGATTTGAGAGAGTTTAGATTAGGAACACAGAAAATAGATTGTGGGAGTGATCCAAAGTTTATGGGAACAGTAGGACAAGAGACCTCAGGCTTAAAGGTGGTGCATTGTTGAAGTGACTGCCTATAAAGTCAAGACAATGAAAAAAAAAATGAAACCATCAGAGGAAAGATAGACTAAAAGAACAGGGAGGGACTGAGATCATGATGATAGTGAAGGACAGGTTCAGGAAATAAAACATGATAGAAGAGATAAACAAAATATTGTCATCACTGAAGATAATTTCAGAGTATTAAATCTTTTTTGTTTGTTTTGGGGTTTGTTTTTTTCAGAGCCATGAGGGTTAAGTGACTTTCCCATGGTCACACAGCTAGTAAGTGCCAAGTGTCTGAGGCTGAATTTGAACTCATATCCTCCTGAATCCAGGGCCAGTGCTTTATCCACTACACCACCTAGCTGTCCCCCAGAGTATTAAATGTTAAAGGTAGAAAAGCAGTGAAAGAATTCTGAGAATTTGGTAGAATAGGTTAGGAAATTATCTGGCTCTCCCAAATTCCCCCTAAAACAATATAAACTAATGCTTCAGAGCACAATTTGAGTGACAGAAATTATTATAAAGTCAGGGTGAAGCAGTTGTCTACCTAAGACAACTTGGGAATACCTATGGTACTCCCAGAGTCCTTTGTTTTTGTTCCATGGTAGAGGGGTGAACTAAAGTTTGCTGCCACAGGAGATACTGCAGGGAACAAAAGCATTTGCAGTGACAGAGTTGCAGGGTACCGTGGTTATGGCTCAGGGGTAGAGAGGAATACCTGAAGTTAAGCCCCCAGATAGAGGTAAGAAAACAATAGCACAAAGAACCTGAAGCCTTAAATATTATCCCTTATACCTCAGGACTGGAGCCCAACTTTAACACAAAGTTAACAGACAAGAAATGAGCCACTAAAATAGATAGATGAATGAATGAATGAATGAATGAATGAATGAATGAATGAATGAATGAATGAATGAATGAATGAATGAATATGAGCAAGCAAAAGAGAAAGAACCTAGCCATAGATAGCTATAATTGTGATAGAGAAAATCTGGGTTCAAACTCAGAAGGAAAAGTGAAATTAAAATAGCTATTTCTATCTCAAAGAAAAAAGTGAAATGGTCACAAATCCAAAAAAAGGTTTTGGAAGAATTTTAAATAGATTTTTAAAATAAAATAAGAAAAGTTGATGGAAAATTAGGAAAAAATAAGAGTAATTCAAGAAAATCAAGAAAATTATGAAAAGAAAGTCAATCAATTGAGAAAAAAGAAATTCACAAACTTGCAGAAGAAATTAATTCCTTAAAAATTAGAATTGGGCAAGGGGAAGCTAATTACTTACTAAGACAAAAAGAAATAATATAAAAAAATCAAAAGAATGAGAAAATAGAAGAGAATGTGAAACATCTCATTAGAAAAAAAAACTGGGGCAGCTAGGTGGTGCAATGGATAAAGCACTGGCCCTGGATTCAAGAGGACCTGAGTTCAAATCTGGCGTTGGACACTTGACACTTACTAGCTGTGTGACCCTGGGCAAGTCACTTAACCACCATTACCCCACAAAAAAATGAAAAAAAAAGAAAAAAAAACCTAAAGAACAGATTGAGTAGAGAAAATATAAGAATTACTGGACCACCTGAAAGTTGTAATAAAAAAGTATAGATACTACACTTCAAGAGATTATTCATTAAAATTGCCCTGAAGTTTTTGAACAAGGGGGCAAAATAGAAATGGAAAAAATCCATCAGTCACAATCTGAAAGAGATCCCAAGGTAAAAACTCACGCAAATATCATAGCTAAGTTTTGAAGCTCCCAGGTCAAGGGACTACAAGCAACTAGAAGGGAAAACTATTTAAATACTGTAGAGCTAGAGCCAGGATAATACAAGATTTAGTTGCTTCTCCATTAAAAGACAGAAGGTTGGGGACAGCTAGGTGGCACAGTGGATAAAGCACCGACCCTGGATTCAGGAGGACCTGAGTTCAAATCTGACCTCAGACATTTAACACTTAATAGCTGTGTGACCCTGGGCAAGTCACTTAACTCTCATTGCCCCACCCAAAAAAAAAATCAGAAGGTCATGGAACAATATATTCTGAAGAACAAAGGAGCTGGACCTGCAACCAAGAATAGCTTACCTAGCAAAGCTGTATCTTATCCTAAAAGGGGGAAAGTGGATATTTAATGAACTAAATGATTTTCAGCTATTTGTGAAGAAAAGACCAGAACTAAATGGAAAATATGATCTACAATATTCAAGAGAAACATAAGAAGATAAACATTAAAGACAAACTATAAATGACTTAATAAGATCAAAATCTTTACTTCTTATCTGGGAAAACATTATCTATAACTCTTGAATGTGATCATTATTTGGGTAGTTTGAAGGTGTATACATAGATAGAAGGCTTGGGTTTGAGTTAGGTATGATAGGACAAATCTATTAAACTTATAAGCACCAAATACTATAGCAGCCAAAATTTTGAAGGAAAAACTAAATGAATTACAGATGAAAATAGAAATACTATAATAGTGGGGGACTTTAATCTTCCCCTCTCAATACTAAATAAATCTAACCAAAAAAATATGTGCATGGGTAGGCAAAGCTAATATAATGAAAATGACAATTCTATCTAAACTAATATATTTATACAATGCCATTCCAATTAAATTAACAAAAATTATTTTATTGACCTTTGGAAGAACAAAAAGCCAAGAATTTCAAAGGAATTAATGGAGGGAAATACAAAGGAAGCAGATTTAGCAGTACCATATAGTAAACTGTATTTATAAGGCAGTAATTATCAAAACTATCTGATACTTGCTAAGATTTAAAAAGGTGTATCAGTAGAACAGAGTAGACATACAAGGCACTGTCATAAATGACTATAGTATCCTTGTGTTTGGCCAAAGTAAAAATGTAAAGTTTGAGGATAAAAGCACTCTATTTGGTAAAAATTGCTAGGAAAACTTGAAAGCAGTCTTTCACAAACTAGGTATAAACCAACATCTCACACCATATACCAAGATAAGGTCAAAAGGTACATGATTTAGACATACAAGGTGATTGACTACCTTTAAAAAATTAGGGCAGTGTGGAATAGTTTACCTGTCAGATGAATATAGGAAGAATCAATTACCAAACAAGAGACAAAGAATATTGCAAGATATGAAATGGATAATTTTGATTATGTGAAATTAAAAAAGGTTTGTACAAATAAAATAAATGTAGCTAAGATGAGAAAGAAAGTAAAAAAATGGTGGGGGGAATTTTATAAAGTTTTTCGGATAAAGGTCTCATCTCAAATATAGAGACAACTTTGTCAAATTTATAAGAATATTAGCCATTCCCCAGTCGATAAGTAGTCAAAGGATATGAACTGGCAGTTTTTGATGAAAAAATCCCAATTTATATATAATTATATTAAAAATGCTCTAAATCACTATTGATTAGAAAAATGCAAATTAAAACAACTTTGAGATATCTCACACCTATCAGATTGGCTAAAACAATAAAAGGGGTAAATGACAAATGTTAGAGGGGATATGGAAAAATTGGGACATTAATACACTATTGGTTGAACTATGAACTGATTGAACCATTTTGGAGAGCAATCTGGAATTATGTTCAAAGGGTTATAAAACTATATATCCTTGAACTGGCAATACCCCATTAAGTCTGTTTCCCAAGGTGATCAGGCGAAAAGGAAAAGAACCTATGTGTTCTAAAACATTTATAGCAACTCTCTCTATGATAGCAAAGAACTCTAAGTTGAGGGGATGCCCATCAATTGGAGAATGGCTAAACAAGTTGTGGTATATGATTGTGATGGAATATTATGAGTTGTTAGAAATGATGAACTGATTGATTTTAGAAAAGAAAGATTTGTATGAAATAATGAAAAGTGAAGTGAGCAGAACCAAGAGAACATTGTATACAGTAACAGAAATATTGTTTGAAGAATACTTGTAAATAATGAAGTTAATCTGAGTGTTATAAATACTCAAATCAACGATAAAGGATAAATTCTTGGGTTTACTGGTAGTAGAAATGAATGGTATTCTCCTTGTTTTGTGGGGTACCCTATACCCTACCACAGTACAGGACCCCCAAGTTGAAGTCCTCTCCCCAACTGCAAGACCCTGGTTTTGGATCAAGTGGAAACTTTTATTCAGTTATTTAATTTTTACTTTCTAGAATAATTTAACCCTGTCATAAAATGAAAACCAAGGAAGGCCTAGATGAGTACTTTTCTCTCTTGTATGCTTGAGAAGGAATATTCCTTGTGCCCTCCTGAGCTCAAAGGGAAAAAATAGACTCAATATTTATTAACATCCTTCATGCATGCTTACTAGGAACTATCTTGTATGGCCCGAGTAATTCAAAGTAATTTTAAACTTCAAAGGCACTCTAAATCTGGTTGTTAGAAAGGATAGATAGAAATGTATATGATATAGATATAGATGGATATAGATGATACACACATATGTGTATATATATATATTACATATATATATTTTTTGACACATTGGAAAAAATTTCATTTAATATTTTAGTCCTTTGAACTTCTGTAAACTCTTTAAAGAAGGATATCAATAAGCTCTATGCATCTCACAAGATCTCTACAAGGTAGATGGAGACCCATTTCTCTAATTACCTCTATGTAGCCTCTAACAGGACAGCAGCTTTGGCCAGGAAATGAAAAATGCTATTTTATCTAGTTGAATAAAGACAGAGAGAATGGACCTATGATTTCTTTGGTGGAAGGAACTCTCAGCATGGGAAGTTCCCACTATCAACATAGTCCCCTTCCAATTCTAATCATATATGCTTTTAGAGAAAAGGGGGACAAATGAAATAAGAATTGCATTTTCTAAAAGGGGGAAAGGGAAAAAAGACTGGAAAAAAAGATGCATAGGAAACAAAAGAGGAAAAAAGACTAAAACAGAAAAAGGGCAATATAGAGAATTTAAAAGTAGAAAAAATAAGAATAGAGAACAAAGAAATAGGAAGAGTTCAGCAGCAATAATTTTCAAATTCACAGCTTTTGGTAAAGAGTTTTATTGAATTGTATCTTTAGTGTGTAGTTACTGGCAGACTTCCCATAACTTTAAGTTTGAAAAAAAGAGTATAGCAGAATGATGGTCCTATGGGGAAATTAGTTCATTACTTTATATTGTTGGGGGAGAGGTGCTTATTTATTTTTAATTATGTTGTATTGCAAGTTCATTTCTTTTCTTTGTTTCTTCTCCATAATTTCAAAATCTTATTTGTCCTAAATTTCTTTTTGTGAACAAGGTCATTTTCCTTTAAATCAGTCATCTTCCAAATAAAGCAGTCCATGTTCACAAAGACTAGCAACAATTTTTATAGGCAAGAACAAAGATAGAAAGAAATATCTGAATTTAGAGTACATAATTGGTTGCAACTGACCTACCTACCCCCTTTTAGCTAAGAAAAAACATAGTTGCTCCTAAAATCACCCTGAAAATTCATGTCTGGCAGTCTTTTTCCATTAAAGGCATTCAAATAGCGTCAGGGAATGTTTAAAGAGTAATTCTTCACTAGAATAGGTGCTTTCTGAATGTGAACTATTCCAGCTATTAATTTTATTTTTTTGGCTAACCCCTCTTCCTAATGTGCTTAAAATATATTGTCTTGAGAATTAGCTGTATTCCAAAATTCTTTTTTTTTTCCCTAGGAAATTTTTACAACTCTTCAGAGAGAGGAGAACACAGCATGATGGGAAAACCCACCTTAAAACTTCTGTATGCATCGTAAACCAAGCTGAGAGCCCATTAACCATATAGTGTATCCAAACCCACAGCAAAAAATAGAGCTAACATTTCCCTGTTTAAGAAGTGCACAGCCTGGTTCCCCACACTGCCATTTTATGTTTTTTTGTAAATATTTTTATTTAAAATTTTGAGTACCACATCCTATCCCTCTATCCCTCCTTCTCCTCCCCCTTCCCTGAAATGTAAGAAATCTGACATAGGTTATATATGTATAATTATGTAAAACATTTCCATATTAGTCATTTTGTATAAGTACAGTGAAGTAAAAGGGAAAAAAGAAAGAAAGAAAGTGAAAAATAACATGTTTCAGTCTGTATTCAACCAATATCAATTCTTTCTCTAGAGGTGGATAGCATGCTTCATCATAGCATGCTTCATCATTAGTCCTTTAGGATTGTCTTGGATCATTGTATTGCTGAGAATGCTAAGTCATTCACAATTCATCAAACAATATTGCTGTTGCTGTGTACAACCTTCTCATGGTTTTGTTCACTTCACTAGACATCAGTTCATATAAGTCTTTCCAGATTTTTCTGAAATCATACTGCTTTTCATTTCCTATAGCACAATAATATTCCATTATAATGGAATACACTGCTATTTTGAAGGGAGAGAGGAAAACTATTGCCAAATTTGTTTTGTCTCTCAATGGGCCTCTATTTTTTCTTCTGCACATATACCTAAAAACCCATGAGTTGAGTACCAACTCTGTCAATTTAGTATCAGCTCATCAGTTTAATTGAACAAGCATTTATTGCTAGGTGCTAGGGATGCAGACAAAAACAAAAACAAAAGAAAATACAGTATAATAGTCCCTGCTCTCTAGGAGTTTACCTTCTGGGGGGGACAAAAAAAAATGGACTCATTAAAGTAAAACAAAATAGATCCAAAGTGATTTGCTGATGGGGGAGGGGAATGGACACTAAGAACTAGAGGACTCAGCAAAGGCTTCTTGAAGATGGTGGTTCTTGATCTGAGCCTTGAAGGAAGTTAGTGGTAGGTTCCCAAGAAGTATAAATCAGGAGGCAATTTGTTCCAGGCCTAGGAGCCAGTTTGTGTCACTTTCAAATAACCATCTTACTTTCTTTTTTATGGTAGAGTAGGTAAGCTGCTAGAAGAAAGTCACATATAAAATGCACATCAGTAACTTATTAAGAGTAAGTTGAGGGTCTAAAATTTTCTTGGATACTTGACAGCTAGGTGACAGTGTATAGAATGTGATATATATATATATATATATATGTGTGTGTGTGTGTGTGATATATATATATATGTGATGCTGGAAAAGTCACTTAACCTCTCTTTGCCTCAGTTTCCATCATCATCATCTATCACATACATAAATGACTTCTCTTTATGAGGGAGTGGGATAACATTAAACTAAAACTGCATAGTCTCATTGCATAAATGTTGTGTTCCTTCCCCTCACCTCAGATTTAGTGGCATTATACAGTATTACTGCATCTGTGCATTTTCTAGCCCATTGATCACTAAAAAGAGAGCATAGCTCTTGGTACCCTGGGTGCCAGCAAGAGTGGAATCACCAGCACCACAACTGCAGTGGCTCTCCAACGTCAGTGATGATGAGGCTGCATAGCTTGCTAGGGGGTATAGCCAAACCCATTCAAAATCAAAATGGGCATAGCTAATCCACTCTCCCAGCAACCACACAGCAGGTTGCTGTAGCTGCCAGCCTATTATTCCCTCCAGCCAGGCATAAGAATGCAGGCAGAGGATGCAGGAAGGCTCTTCTGACTGCCACACCCAAGAGGCAATCAATATACCCAACATCCTCCTGGGCTCAAAAGAGAAAATTCAGGCCAGTAGAGCCTCATTACAGAAGGAAGTCCCTAGTATACCATGTGGTCAATACATGTATCATTCTTCATTGAATTTTACTGGAAAATATAATGGACTGTAATCTGCCTATTGAATATATTTTTAGGGTCAAATCTTCCAAAGTTCTCTTTAATAGTTATTTCTTTCAAACAAGAACTTACTCTTTAAACTGTATAATCAATAGAGCTATCATATTGCATACTAAATATGATTTCTTTTAACCCCCTTTCAAAATGTATTATTTTTCATCAGTATGTCCCAGGAAAAAAAGCTTCCAGATTCTCTTTGATGGTTATGTTGTTCCCTTGCACCTCAAAAAGGGTTCCAATATTTGCATGTTGATAAGATGCAGAAATCAGACATGATCATTCCATCAGGTTTCAGAATTTGTGCATTATTGAGAGAGAGTGACTACTTGTTCCACAAATGATATATACTCCCATCAAAACAAAATAAAAAGATTGTAAACTATCCTATTCAGATTTTGATTTCTCAGTGGGGAATACCTAATATATGCTCTTGATAAGGAAAATTCAGGAAATGTGCAATTTCAGAACATTCCTTAAGATCATAGCTGCTTCTATATTTTTCCCTCTCTATTTAAATTTCAACTTTTTCTAAATAAAACAACTTTCAAAAAATGATGATTAGGGAGTATAAATTTCTGCCTTAAAAAGTCACACTTTGAAAAATATTTCCTGCACATAATCAAAGATATATGTTTATATGAGAGAGGCTATGATGTGCTGGAAAGACTAAATTTTGTGTGTGAAGTTCTAGGTTCAAATTCACACAATGCTTTTTACTACCTAGCATGGGACCATGAGTAAATCACTAAATAAATACCATTTTCACTTACGATGGAAAATGCTATCAACATCTAGAGAAAGAACTATGGAGTCTGAATGCAGATGGAAGCATATTATTTTCACTTTTTTGTTTTGGTTTTTGGTTTTTCTTTCTTGTGTTTTTTTTTCCCTTTTGTTCAGATTTTTCTTTTTCAACATGACTAATGTGGAAATATGTTTAACATGATTGTACAATATAACCTATATCATATTGCTTGCTGTCTTGGTAAGGGGAAAGGGAAGGGAGGGAGGGAGAAAAAATTGGAACTCAAAATCTTACAGAAATGAAGAATGTTAATTATGACTATATGATTTTGTCCTTCGTTCTTTGAAAAAAGCATCCTTCATTTTCATATTTCCCTCAATGAATTTTTATATGAAAATTATGTAAATGACATCATTGTTACCCTATAAATGATTCTTTAACAATTTACTGATTTCTTTTTTGTTTGTTTTTTTTTTCGGGGCAATGTGGGTTAAGTGACTTGCCCAGGGTCACACAGCTAGTAAGTGTCAAGTGTCTGAGGCCGGATTTGAACTCAGGTACTCTTGAATCCAGGGCCGGTGCTTTATCCACTGTGCCACCTAGCCGCCCCAATTTCTTTTTATAAGATAGTAACTGTAATAAATTAAGTCTATGTTGGATAGTATTGGAGAAGTTTAAAATGAATGTTAAAAAACTATCTTTACACATAATTGGGGGAAAATAAAACACTATTAAGTGAATAACTAGATAAATAGCATTTTCTGCATCCATCCAATGATAATAATACTTATGTCACTTAACTCATAGGGTTATCATCAGGATCAAGTGAGATTATTCATATAAAGTGCTTTACAAACTACAAAACATTCTATAAATATGAACTATTTATTGGTAGTAGTATTAATTTTACTATGTTTCTTGGTAATTAAGTTTTGGACTAACTCGGTCTTTGCTATCTAAAAAGGGCTTTATTGGGATGAATAGGAAGTGGAATGAAAAGGGGTATGGATAGAGTACTTACTTCTGTGGAACAAATTACCTAACCTTTCTGAACCCTGTAAAGTATACTGCAGCTGTCCCATTATATCAGGGTTTAAGATTCCATCTAGCATACCATTCCAATCTGTACCCTCTAAAGAATAGAAGTTTGCTTAGTAAAATTTTTAATTTATAAATTGCCTATAATTTTGTTTTTTAATAATGTACTACATTACGCATCTCTAAAAGTTGAAATTTAACAATAGTACAATGTTCTGTGCAAATGATATTTTGTAAGATATATCATTTCCCTTTCTGTCTAGAAAATGGCTGAAATCTCCTTGATGCCTGCCCTATATTCTCCAGGGAAGGAAACAAGTGGTATCAGATAACAGTTTCTTCAGCATGAAGTGACAATTATGAATAGCTGTACTTTTTAAAGGGTTTTTAAAAATTATTTCATGGGAAAGTACTACTACTGGTTGTTAAATTTCCCTGAGAAAAAAGATAGTTTTCAAAGACATTTTTTACCAAGAAATTGCTGTGATAGAAATGAACAGATATTAATATTATTTTCAAGACTGAATTATAATCTATGACATAGTGTTGTGTGTGTTTTTTAATTAATTCAGGCTTGGCTGTTCTGACTGATCATTTTCTAAAGAAAACTCTCTTTTGCCATACACTGGAAATGGCAACTTTGTTCCCAATGCAATCCTTCTTTGTCCATGGTGATAAATCTTATTTATATTGGGAAACTAGGTCTAGAAGAAAAGGAATAAAAACAAGGCAACTATAGATCCAGAAACTTAGGTGGGTAAGAACAGAGAAGACATTAATGACTTGTGGAACCAGAAAATTATTTTCTTTTTCTTTATATTCTACCTCACTAAAAAAAAAAAAATTGTGCATGTATGGGACAATTATGGTGTCAGAGGAGAGGTTAGGTGGGGAGGTTGGGAGGGGAGGAATTTGAGAAAGGAGAAGAGGTATTAAGTCCCTGTGTGAAAAATAAACATCAGCCTGGTAACTTAAATCAAAATGTGGCACTTATTTTCTTTTCTTCTAAATGAGGGTTGAAACTTGGAAATCAACTTCTCAGTGTAGAAGGCTAATAAGATATTTATCTATGAAATGTCCAAACTCTTGATCCTAAGGAGGCTATTTTTCTAAAAGGTTGATTCTAGAGAGCTAGGTGGCCAGATGGGAAAAGAGGAGAACTCAAGGAGAATGGAGTAGTTGTATGATGGGACAGTGGCAAAATGGACCACAGCCTGCTTTGTCCCTCTTCCTCTAATGGGAGAAAGGGCAATAGAGTGGACAGAAGGTTGACCAACTAGGGAAGTCTGGGGGAAAAAATCAAAGTCAGGACTTAGATTTATTGTCCATGACATTTTAGTTTTAAGGCGTATAAAATTATAAACTTTAGGAAATTCAGAGAAAAGGAAGAGGAAAGAAAGAGGGACAGAGAGAGACAAATCTAATTGAGGTTTGAGGGCAGGAAGAGTGATACTTTTAAATCACCTAAAGTCCAAGTGATTTACTATTATTATTTTTTAAAGGCAGTTTTATGTCTTTTCCAGTCTTGCCAATTTAATGATAAACTTTGGAAATTGAAAAAAACACACAAATAATATACACTTAAGTATAAGTATATGGACATCTTTTTTTAGATACTACACTGAGCATTTATATACATAAAATGAGCTTGTTTAATATCAAATGACATTCACTGAAGTCCCATCTAGTGTCAGCTTTTTAAAAAAATCATATTTTCCAGCTTACAATTGTAATAAAAACCAATTATTTCAGGTTGTTCCCATGGTTTTTCTATTAACTGAATCATTCTGAACTGTTACCATTGCTACCCTAGCAGTCATGAATAAGAGACCCTTCATAAAAGCTCCAGCTGATAGAGGAAATGGAAATCCAATGGCTTTGCTAATTTAAGAATCTGTGTCAACCTTGAGTAAAAAGCATAAGCCAAAGTGCAGAAATTGTAGAAATGTACTGTTTTCTATTTACAGCAATGTCTAGAAACAAAGAAATGCCAGGAAATATGACTATTTATTCAGCCTTTGAGAGACCATGAAGTTGAACCTTTGTAATGTCACTGCAGAGTAAATGAATGAGCTAAATTTAATGTAGAAATAAAACAAAAGAATTGAGAAAATTGCTTATTAGCATTAATTATTTGGGGTTTGATACTTCAAAAACACTTCAAAAACCATTTTAACAAATTAATTTTATATTTAAACACAATTGACCATAGCTAGCAATTTAGGGGTTTTTTTTTTTAAAAAAAGGTTTAAATACAGAACCATATACATAATAGTTAAAAGATGGCTGAGGAAATTAATATCTCCCCCAAAAAATAATGTCTTGACAAACCCATATCAGAGGTGTGAATGAGATGTGTGAGAGCACATTTCTGACACCTCTCACTTTGCCCATGAAAATAGGATAAATAATCCACATCCTGCCTCTACCCCATGGCAACCACTGCTGAATTTCCCTCAAACTCACTGAAGACTGGATCTAATGCAATTCTCATGATTTAGATCAATATAACATAATATAATAAACCTCTAACATTTCAGAGACTATCACATATTTCCCATTAATGTGTCATGCACCTATTTTTAAGGCAGCTGCATAAAAAGTCATACCTCTTAATGTACGAATCACACATGTTCTTTTTTTTAAATTCATATCTTAGTGTTTCATTGAACTATATGAGGAATTCATTAAAAGTTTTAATCAGAAAGCCAGGGTGAAAAAAAAAATACCAGGGTCATAGCAGCTGGGAAACTGTACCCCCAGGCATGTTTTTAATTTAGCAAAAATGTGGCCCCTGTGTCTTACAAAGCACTTTACTAGCTTTGTTACAGGAGGGCAAAAGCACCTTGGGGATGCTGTTTCTTAAGGTAAGAAATATTGAATACTGAATACTCTTTCCTGGTACTCTCTAATTTTCAATGAGCTGAACAACTGGTAATCCCTGCTGAGTGATCTTTTTGTACAGAACTGAAACCAGTGTAGAAAAATTCACTTAGGCTCTGTTTTAAATTAATTTAAACAAAGCAGAAAATTGTATTTTGTGTTACAACATGTTGCTTTGTCGAGGAACCTGACATTTTAAAAAGCAAGTGTCAAAGTGAGTTACTGTTAAATCTTCCACTTACCAAAAAAAAAAAAAAGTCTATTTTAAGATTTACCTGACTTAGATAGTGGATTAAAGTTTAAAGCAAAGGGCACTTTTCTCAATTCGTTTCTGTTGGTTTCTTTGAGGATGCTGCCTCCACTCACTCACCAAAGATTATTGCTAAAAGGGCTCAGGTATTTTGGAGATAGATAATTAGTAAATGTGCCTCATTTGTTTATACCCTTTTCAACTAAGTGAGTATTTCTTAGACATCTACTCCATGCTTGGCCTTTTGCAAGATGGTGACAAATGCACAGTTTGAGCTCTTGAGAAACCTGAAATTTCTGATTCTAAGAAAAAAAATCTTGACACCAATGTCAGTACCAAGTTACCAGTTTTTGTAAATACCTTCTTATAGCACTTGAGGCCCTCCACAATCTTCTTCCAACCTATGTTTCCTGCTTCATTTTACTATTCTCCTCATGCATGTTTTGTTCTAGCCATAGTAGATTTATAGCTCCTCCTGGATCTTGCCTTGCTTTCTTCCAAAGTTATACATTTGCCTGTGCCACATCTCTACATCCTATTTCTTCCCAAAGTTCTGCTTCCCCTTCTTTCAAGATCCAACTCAGGTACTGACTCCTCCATAAAGCCTCCCCTGAGATACTCAGTAAAAGGAAATCCCTTTGTTCCCATTTTCTCATATCTTTCCATTTGAACTCACCTATATGCTTTCCTCATTCTGATTTCTATTATACTTTCACACGTCTCATTGCTCTTTGTAAGCCCCTTGAATCAAATATTGTGTCATTTTCAATCTTTGTATTCCCAGAACCTTTTACATCTTTTGGGGGTCTGGACTTGTGACTTCATTGATATATAGGTAACTCTTCTGAGGGAATTTCTCTCAACCAATATAGATCAGAAACTATTCTATAACTGGTAACTATTCTATAACTGGTGAGCCTGGTAGCAAAGAGAGGTTAAATGAATTGCCTAGGTATTCAGTTAATATTTGTCGTAAGTGGGGGCAGCTAGATGGCAAAAGGGGCAGCTAGATGGTGCAGTGGATAGAGCACCAGCCCTGGATTCAGGAGTACCTGAGTTCAAATCTGGCCTCAGACACTTAACACTTACTAGCTGTGTGACCCTAGGCAAGTCACTTAACCCCCATGGCCCCACAAAAAAAAATATTTGTTGTAGGGAAAACTTGAACCCAAATCTTCTTGATATTCTATCTACCAGGGGTCTTCAAAGCACGAACCTTGCCCCAAGCCAAACTTGTCCATTTCTACATGTTTTTGTATAGCCTGTAAACTCAAAAACTGTTTTAACTTTTGCCTAATTTGGCCCAAAGACTATATGACCCCTGAACTATACTGGACTGAGGAGACACAATAATTCTTTGCTATGTTGAATTTAAGAGTAAATTTGAGTGTAACTTATAGAAGCTCCATTCTCACTAGGAAGTTGAATTCCCAGAGTAAGGCTACTTCTTCCCCCACAGTGTTCCAGGGATACCCCTGTGGAGTTGGAGTGCCTTTCTAGTGTCATCCACTTGAGTCCCATTCCAGATTGTTTCCTCAATACCAGACACAAGTTATCTCTTCAATATCATCTAACTACTATCAATTAATATCTCTTCTACTAATTAATAGCACCTCTGTATCATTCAACCAATTAACATCACTTAGATTTTACAAAAGGATATTCACTAAAAAAAATATATAGTGAGAACAGACTACAAACTTTCCCCTGAACTGGGGCATACTCTTTCCATATACCATTTTTACCCTGGGGAGAGTGAACAAAAGCTTAAAGCAGTTGCTACAATGCATCCACCCCATCAACTTCACTTCCAAGCATGGCATAGCTACTGGACCATCTTGGATGTCATCCATGATTGTGGCAAATATAGACTTTATATTGTTTGATGTGATAGTTATAATAAAAGACTTCAATATGGTATCACTCACACTAAGTGTTCCAATGCCCAGAAAAGCATACAGACAAAGAGAGACAGTATATACTGTGTCAGGCAGCTAAGACTGGAAGCTTTTGGTTGGATGAATGAAGCTCTTGCCTGGACACAGAAGTCTGAACTAGTTCCCTCTTCTGGTGCCTTAGATAATTAACATTACACCCTCTCCCCAGTTTATGGTCCCAATAAAGAAACTTTCCCTACCCTAGCCTCACTCAAGCCTGGGACCAAAAAATGACCTTGATAGCAAAGAATTCACTTCCCACATAATAATCTAAATTTCATCTTAGGGAGACCTGATAATGTAGGAGCAGTCAGAAGCATTGTTCAGTCTCTCCATTCTGACCCCAATTCCTCCCTATAACTGACTTCATTGCTCTTAGAAGAACCCAGTTGGGAAAAGGCAACCTTTATTCCCTCTTCCTTTTTACTTAGTTCAAGGGAAGTGTCAGAGTTGGAACTAGATACTTGCTTGTGCTTAGTCAAGGGTTAAAATCTGCTTCCTGCCCCAAACCCTTTCCCTTGAATTTGAAAATTTTACCTCCTATGTGTTATTGTTCATCTGAATCTTTAAGCCTTAATAGTGAACACATAGGACTTGACTTATCACCAAAAAGTAACTGTATTCTACAGAAAGCATAATTATCTGTCATCTAAAATGTTTTCTTTATTTTAAAAACATAATATTGAAAAGTCTTCTTAATTGTCCTCATTGCCCCCTAAAGATTGAGCCCTAAGTTAAGTGACTGGCTTGCTTTGCTCTGGTCTTAGCTCTGTGAAGTAGTTATATTTGGTGTATGGACTTTTTAATGAGAAAGCATACAAAGATAAAATATACATAATGCTATATGGAGTGGGTGCTAGTAATAAGCTTCAAAGCAAGATATTTCTCCAGGAAGCTAAGACTTGGCTATCGAATATAAACTCTTTGGTTTTTAAATGGGAGAGGAGGAAGAGATGTTCTAACCAAGCCTAGCACTAATATTAATTCAAGATATAACATCAAGAGGGCAGCTAGGTGGTACAGTGATAACGCACCAGGCCTGGATTCAGGAGGGCCTGCGTTCAAATTCGGCCTCCGACACTTGATACTTACTAGCTGTGTGACCCTGGGCAAGTCACTTAACCCTCATTGCCATGCCCCCCCAAAAAATATAACATCAAAATAGGACCTCTTAAATCTGAAAAGTTATCTTGAAACTGAAAAGACAAACACATCTCTGAAAATCATTTTCTTATTGCAACTTCCTTAGAAAATGTCATTTCCTTAGAAAAAATGTGCTATAGAAAAGGTAGATTGTTAACTGAAGTTTAAAAAAAATTGAAGTTCATTTAGAGTAATTCATGAAATTTATTCAAAATCAAAGGCTTTAGACTACAAATAACCTAGGCTATTATTCTTATTAGCAAATATAGAAAGGAACATAGATTTACTTGTTTTTTTCTTTAGTGGTTTGCTATTTATTTTGGGTGGGGCTGGGCAATGAGGGTAAAGTAACTTGCCCAGGGTCACACAGCTAATAAGAGTCAAATGTCTGAGCTTGAATTTGAACTCAGGTCCTCCTGAAACCAGGGCCGGTGCTTTATCCACTATGCCACCTAGTTGTGGAACATATATTTACTATTAAACATTTATGTTTTCATAAGTCTGAGTAATAGCTCTAGCCCTCACTTTCTAGAACACCAAGCTTTTTGTAGTTAGTTATTATATTTTATAGACAAAAAGGTCTCCAGACATATAAAAAATTCAATCTTAAAAAATAAAATAACATAAAATATAACAAAATAAAAAATCATTCAATCTTGCTGCCATTGTTTTGATTTGCTATTGAAAGACATGTAAAACCATTAGGTGCTACCAAGTTCCATGTGGTATCCTATTTTGTTTCTAATTAAAAAGCATAGTTGTGATTTAAGATTTTTTTCTTGATGTGGTATTGGCAATAATGATAATCTGTGATCACAATCTAACCTTAA